>NW_028301576.1:11465000-11597500 GCF_042242905.1 Orbicella faveolata
TTGGTTCGTTAGCCCCAGGTCGAACTTCTTCTCGCACGCAATGCGGACCGTTATGGGGACCCAATTACCTGTGGGGGCATGGGTACGAGGTTGTTAACGCTTCACCGGCACCGCGCCGGTGTTCGCTGGAGTGTTTCAGGTGTTGTTCTTCGTTACTGAGGTGTGGGCCGAAGGAGTCTTACGATTATATTAACTGGACTATAGTTTGTGATGTAGCAAGTGAATCTCACTGGAATCATCATGCAACACGATTCTACAGTGGAAGAAGTTTTAACGCGCGGTCAGCGAGGGTACAAGTTTACCAACTGGTCGACAACGTTTTCGTGTTCTCCTGAATTGTTCTTCGAACCAGAAACCACTGACGATATAAGAGAGGTTAGTTCATGGTTCTCCTCTTGAATCGCACTCACGTACGGGTGTACTGAAGGCTGAAATCGGGGTCAAATGAGGCCTTATATTTCTGGCTACATGTTAGTGTATTTTAATCGTCTTTCTCTCTCGCTTAGATTCTTCAAGCGGCTTCTGGGTTACGTAAGACAGTTCGTGTTGTGGGTGGCGCTCACTCTCCCTCTGATATCGCGTGCACCGATGGATACATGATAAGCTTGAAAAATTTCAAAGCCGTTTTGGAGGTAAATGATATATTATAAACCATAATGCTTGTAATACGTTTTTAACAATAAGCTTAACATGCATAGTTCACATTGTTAGATTGTAGCTTACAGCGGTTATCAATCACACGCGACCTTTAGCGCAAAAAAAAAGTCTAGACCCGTGAAAATTATCATTTATTTAGAAAACAAAAAATCCCAAGTCTCTAAGTATTGTTGGCAGCTTTGAAGGATAAAATCTGTATGAATGTCCAAATGTTGTGAGCTATAGGTAGGTATGTCTGGGATTCTCGTCAGATGACATTTCTGGCCACCAAAAGCACTGCATGAATTAAATTATGAATATAAGTCAAAGACATGCATTGCGGCTCAATCATCCACCCGTATCCCTATGATTCTAAGGGAGTGTGGGAATGTATCTACCGAACTACAGAGACCGACAGAAATTGAGCCTAATCAGAGAGATGATATATAAATTTCTGTGTTTTTAAAAACAGTTGTCAGCTGAGCTCTAAAAACATCATGAATAGTAAATCACAAAACAGTGTACATGTATAAAGGTTATGCAATAATAGATATTGCAAATGGGAATATTTCATTAACAGTGAAAACATCAAACCGTCATTAAGCATAAAAGTACTGAGTAGATGTATCCTGTCTCAAAAAATGCTTTGTCACTGACCATGCTGACACAGAAGTCCCGATTTTGTACATATTTCCTAAGTTTTAGTGGACGTCAATCATCTCCGCCTCCTTGTCGACTGTATGCAAAATTTATCTGAAAACGTGAGACCTCACAGCGGTCCACTCGTAAAAATTATCATTTTACTTTTGGTATGTACGGCTAGCTCACTAAATACATTGGCAGTAAATATTCCTTGAAATTTATAACTGAAGACGGGCAGGTCAGGTTTCTACCCCCAGGTAATAAGTTATAAGTTTTATAGAATTAAGAAATGTTTTCATTTATGGATTTCAAGGATGTAGTTAGTGAGCTAGCCGTACATACCGAAAGCAAAATATATTTATTATTACATAAGCGTGCACTATTATGTAATTATTTATGATTATTGTTAAAGCTCAGCTGACAGCTGTCTTAAAACACACAAACTTAAATATTATCACTTAGACTAGGGTCACTTTCTGCCGCTCTCTCTAGTCTAGTACAGTGTAGATACATTCCTCCTTGAGAATGGGTACAGCTGGAGAAGTGGGCGGTGAAGGGTTAGGGTTAATCTTAGACATGCCTTCCTACAGGTGGCTCATAACAATTTTGTCCAGATTTTATCCTTCAAAGCCACCAATAATACTTAAAGACTTTGAAGGGTCCTAGCAAAACTATCTTCTGGTTTGGTTCCTGCCATCTACAGCTGTATCTTTAAGGAAGGAGATAGGAGTCAGATGATGTTACCTAGTTCCACATATAAATGTACAAAAGCAAACTCTGTAATACTTTAATTTTTCAGTACTTTCATTTCTCTGCTAAGGCAATCAAATGAAACCTTTTCTTTTTTAATTGAAACAATATTCTTGACTTGGCATTTGCTCTAAGAGAGTTTTATTGAGGGAGCTAATGCCTAGGTCAAACCTTTCATCACTGTGATGGATTTGATACCTTGGAGATAGCAATATGTAACATCTCGAGAGGTCTGACATTTCCACTAGCCTGGTTGTACAAGGCTTTGATAGCCAAACCTCATATTTACTTAATTAAGTAAAAATGAGGTTTGGCTATCGGAATTTTGTGGTTTTGAAAGAATTAATATTCAATTTGATTTTTGAATAGTAATGATAAAAAAGTGTAAAATTCCCATTCTATGGAGTCTTTCTCGGCTCTTGTGTATTGATATCATAAGGACCACTGGCACCCAGGCACTAGGAGGGCTTCTTCAGGTTATGTTGATCATGTATAATTTGTTTCTGAAGGAAAAATGAATCAGTTGAGTTTTTGATACTGTATTTATTTTTCCTAAGTAGACGTAAGTTAGACGCCAGTCATAAATTATTAATTCAGAATCCACAACTTCTGACAGTCAGCTGAAGATTCAAATTGGATTTTCCACTGTCATTGTTGCTAGGGACCCCTTTCTTGAAAGTCCTGGTATCTTAAGATCTAAGTCTAGGGAATAGTAGTATGGGTTTTAGCTCCAAAACCCCTTAGTCTATTCTGTTTGAGTTTCATTTCCTGATATTTTTATTGTTTGAATATCGCGATTTTGAATGTAAATGTGGCCTAAACCAAAAAGACGGCTTTTTGGGACTGGTACATGTAACAACTGGGACTTCTGAGAAGGGGTCCACAGGGTTGTCAATTCACCTTAATTTGCAATCGGGAAAACAGGCTGGTCAGAATATATTGAATCATTTACATGTACTTCTGATTGGTCATATGTGTACATGTAGTTTAAAGTCATTATTATTTGTTCATTTATTGTAGATTGATCAAGGCAAGCAGCAAGTGACAGTTCAAGCTGGTTTGACAATTCAGGAACTCAATGAACTGTTAAATGACCATGGCTTAGCTTTATCCAAGTAAGTGATCAGGACAGGAGGACTTGAGGTAGACTGTTCGCAGTCCCCTATTTTTCCATGAGATCATAGATGTCAATCATTGAGTTTGACTAGCCGTCATCTTGATCTCTTGATGCAAGCGAAACTGGGAAGGGTACAAACTGTCCATGGGTAGGGGTGGTGGAGGGCACAGTGGGTGCACCTTCACCCCCACACTATTAATCCACCGCCTCTACCCATGGACATTTGGCACTCTCCCCAGTTTCGCTTGCATCTAGAGACCAAGATGGCAGGCTGTGGAACCTATGATCTCACAGAAAAATAGGGGATTGTGAACAGTCTAGAATTACATGCAAGGGGTTTGGTCCAGATACATGTATGTATATCGAGTTGCTTGTCTGATCAATGTGTTTTAAAACTACTCCAAACCTGTACTTCAGACAAAATATCAGTTCTTTATGACAAAATTGAGCCAGTGAGTATCTACAACTTTCAGGTTAACATTTAGCAGATAAATGTTGATGCATTTCAACTTGGAGCTCTGATATAGAGAAACAGATCGCTAAGCAAACGTATGTTGTAAACTGTGCTGCCATTACATGTTATTACGTGCTAATTATTTAACTATTGCTTGGATCTCAAGTTTTGACCCATCTATAAGTTGAGGGCGAATTTTTGGACTGATTTTTAGGTCTTGAAAGGTCGACTTATACACAGGTAAATATTGTATGTGTGCTGTCTTCAGTGAAACCTCTAAAAGCTATATTATCAATAGAATGGTTATGGAATGTTCAATTTGTCACAATTATGGTCTGTTTTGAAAGTGATTTCTTTCCTGTCTGATTTGAAAAATAAAACACACAATAATACCAACAGTCACCAGTTGAAACACGTACATGGTTGGTCACTGTCAGTCTCTAGTCCTGGTACTGCAGTAATAGTTCTAAGTGATGCCAAGTGTTACAGATCAGTGTTTAATTAGCTACATATAAATTAGTGATTCCATTTAGTGAAATCAGTAACACTCCCAGGTTGCTTTGTGGAAAGTACTGTTTGTTAAGCTCCAGCAGTTAGATCTTCATGAGCATGCCAGCCATTATGATGACCATTTTAAATTATTGCAGTCTTAGTTCAGTGTCGGAGATGTCCTGTGCTGGTACCATCAGTACATGCACACATGGAACAGGAAAGGACTTTGGTCTTCTGGCGACAATGGTAAGTTGTTAGCAATGTTCAAGTTTTTGCATGTGGCACAATGTATACCATGTATACCACTGTACTATTTGTCTCTGTTCTGGCTGAGAGCATTCCTCAAAGCTAGATTTTTTTCAAAACAGTGCATGGAAAGAAAATAGAAGAAGTTGGTTAATATGCCCTTTCAATTTTCTAGTACACAGTCCATTTGACATTTTTCTGTGATTGATTGCTTCCCTTTTGTCAAAAAATGTGATTAAAGGCTATTAGTTTTTTTCTTGCAGTATGGCAGTATATAATATTTATGATTATTATACTAAAAAATATTGTACATGTTCACACCTTGTACAGCATTGTACTGCATATGCCACCTTGTAATGCGCACCTTATAATGTTCTGGGCCTTAACTGTAGATTCCTGGCAGTAAATCTTACATGGATGACAGAAAGATCAGTAACAGAAAACACTATAATATGATCTACCTGCATGCCAACTACATTCTGATATATGGTAAACATGGGTGTGTTTTGCGGTTATCAATCACATGCAATCTTCAGTGCAAAAATGTCTTGACAAAAGCTAAGTTTTGGTGGACGTCAATCATCTCGGCCTCCTTGCTGACTGTATGCAAAATTTATCTGAAAAAGTCATCCACCAAAACTTAGCTTTTGTCTAGAGGCTTTTGCGCTGAAGGTCGCATTTGATTGATAATCGCTGTAAAAACTAAATGGCAAAATGAGATACAGTAGTGTCTCAGTCTACGGTTAATGTAAATAGTGCTTTGGTTAACCTAAATATTATTATTGTATGGGTTAACTCTATTCAACATAGTTAATTGCCATTTTGTCATTTTGCCATTTCCAGTTTGAAACACGCCCAGTAATCATAGATGACCTTTCTTTGTCGGTTCAAATCCTACAAGCACTGTCTGGTTGTTTTAACAGGTTGTTTCACTGGAGCTGATGACAGCCAATGGGGAGATCATGTACTGCAGTAGAAGTCAAAACAAGGAGATATTTTTGGCAGCACTTTGCAGTCTTGGTGCTGTTGGCATTATTCTAACTGTAACATGGCAGTGTGAACAGGCTTTCAGATTGCTCCAGCTGTCTGAACCTAAGCCTCTGGAAGAGGTGTGATTTAAACTGGCTCGGACTGAATGTTCTAAAAGAAAGACTTTATATATCAATAGATATAATTTTTAAAAATGAAGTCTTTTAGTCTTATTTGTTCTTGCTTCAAATTGCCTGGAAATGACCTGTATTTGTTGAAGCATGGAATGGGTATTATGTTTCTCCCTTTTTGCTTTGCTTTGGCAATTCCTGAGCACTCATTAAATGCGTCATCCTTGAGTTGTGCTCTTAATAAGCAACATACTGAAATTTGTTTTCCCCTGACTTGCTGTATAGGTATAATAAGTTTTTGGCTGGAGCTGAACCAATAGTAAAGTTTGGATGCCAATTCCTGGCTATTGCCTGCAGGCTTAGGGTGGATAAGTCTTCTACAGTTGTATCTACCAGATGTGTTAAATTATCTCACTATCCAGTGGATAAGTCGGCAGAACAAGCTAAGCTTGCCTATCCACAGGAAAGTGATTGATCTCATGGATACACATGTAGATATCTACATTTTAAACAACTTGATCAGTGCCCAGTGAGGTAGACATATGTGTGGGTATCAGGGAATTTCTAGGCCAACCTGAACATTTTCATTTCCTGAGTTGACTGAGATAGTCTAGCATCCCATCTGAGGAAGATTTTGTTGTCTTGAAATCATAACTTACAGTGTGTGTAAAGTACTGGTTTTCCAGTGATTGTGACAGCCTTCATGTAAAAGAGTTTCAGAAATCTTGAAGCCATTTTTTTTTACATTCTGTAATTTTCCTAGCAATCTTTTTTTATGAGGCAGTGTCTATTTTGCTAATGTGTGATTTCATTGTCAGTATTCTGTTATTTTTTAATAGATGTTGGAAAATCTTGAATCAAGCATGTCATCCAGTGAACATTTCAGGTTCCTTTGGTATCCTCACACAGGATATGTTAAAAGTTTTCATGTCAGTAGGACTAACAAGGTAAAGGTTCTTGAAGCTTGGTACTTAGTGATGTCTAGGTGTTGAGGAAGGCAAACCAAATCTTTAATGTACATGCAACTTTGCAATGTTGTGGCACATTGTGTTCCAATGTTTTTTATTAGAAATGTTCTCACGTAGATTGTAATGAGTTTCATTTTCTTTTAGTCTGTGTGAACTGAAAATAAAGACCCCATGGCCAACTGTTAAATATAAACACACTGCGAGAAATAAGCGACAGTTTCAGTTCAAATCTAGGAACCATACTTAAAAATTTAAACAGTTAGATTAGTTGAAGCCCACTTTGCATTTTATCAGATTGGAATTATTGAAGTGCAAACTCTGCAAGTGCAGTACTGTATGTAGCAAAGTTTTGTGCAACAGGTCAACATCAATTTTGAATGTAAAAAGAATGCTTTTTCCTCTTGCAGCCCAAAGAAGACAATCCCAGTTGGTTTTGGGACTATGCTGTGGGATATTACTTTTTAGAGTTCATGTTATGGTTAAGGTGTGTTTCACTTTGTTTCCAAATACATTATTTATCACTTTATTCATTAAAAGTATTTTTTTTTTTCTTTAGCTTATTGAGTTAATTAATAATAGGTTAACTAAGACAATAAATTGCCCATGGCAGTTAAATTTACCACAAACTGTATCAGTCTGGATGACAGAAAGGACAGCAGTTAGCTGCTAACCTGCAAACTGGCCCTCACTTCTTTTCTTCTCGGTGAAAAGCCTGCTACAAGTCTAGTTAGCCACAAGCTTGCAAGCTCTCTTTGCCAAATGAGCCCTCAGCCAGTTCACTCATGCGAAAGCTTACACCAAACCTAGAAAGAGAAACCCAAATATGTGAGCAGACTATCTTCAGTTGGATCATTGCATGCAAAACAAGTATGGTACTCACCAGACCAATGACTAAATTAATTCTTGATGGCATTTTAGTTCTGTTTTGCTGATGTTCTTGTTCAATTCTGCTTTATACATTTATATAGTGTAATCCAGGCTGTCTTGTTTGGTGAATGCTGGATCCATTAACAGCTAATAATGGAAGATATTTGTTTAATACTTTCGTAGTTAACAACACTTGAAATTTGAGAGATCATTTAAGCACACATTGACCTCTGGCATTATAAGAGTAATCATGAAGTGGAAATGACTAATTGTTAATCTGTTCTTAATTGGCAGTTCATTTGTCCCTCCACTTGTTCAATGGATCAATTGGGGACATTTTAAGCTATTTCACAGGAAACCTCAAAGAAGAATAAATCAAAGTTACAAGGTAGAAAACTTTCTTCATGTCAGGACAGTTCATACAGTGCAGCTCAGATAAATATTATATAGTGCATGGATCATGGCTGTTTCTGTAATAAACCAACTTCTTACACCGTTTTACTTAAACAAACTAACGTGGTTGCAGTAATTTTTCCTTCTATTATTCAGTGTACATTTTATTCTATCTTTCACATGGCTTTCACCCTGGAAGACATACTGTGCACCGCCGTATCCCTGACAGACTCAATAAATTGTCTTGAAAGTGTAAGGTTTCTGTAATCACATAATTTTTACTGGGTCAGTTGATTAGCATAATACACAAACCCCATCCTGGAAGACCAGGTGCTGTCCTCTGTCAGGCCTCTATCCCTCCACCAATCCGGCACAGATGAACCCACCAGGGATTAGGTCCCCATCGGCATACCTCTTGGGGTCATCGAGACACCCAAGCTCCACCGCTATGACAAGGTGACAAGTCCAGAGAAGAGATTTATTCCATCTGCTGCTTATATTTTAGGGGAAGCATTGGTTATACATGTAGACAGTCAGTGATAGCTATAGGTACCCTTTTAGCAGAGCCGCTTCGATCTTAGGCTATAGGTAGCAGTGGTAGTTGTTTATGAGCAAGCAATGCTATTGAATCGAAGGGATGATAAATTATATATTTTTAAAATTTCTGGTGCTAAATATTTGCTACATATGTATGCGTTCAACATGCACATTAACTAACTAGTGATTCAAGTATAAAACTCAGTTTTACTTTATTCTCTGATTGTGTATTTTAGGTTTTCAACTTTGACTGCCTGTTTAAGCAGTATGTTTCTGAGTGGGCCTTTCCATGGTAAGTTTTATAATTTGTTGGAAACAATAACTTTTAGTTTTGTTATGGCAAGTGGAATGGCACAAAAACAGGGTCCATTCTTGTTGTGTTCCCTGGGCGAGAAACGTTACTCTCAGGTTACCTCTCTGCATAGCTGTATAAATGATGGGACATTGGGGATTGGGATATTGGACTACTCAGTTTAATGTGATATCTCGGTAATTTCAATCTTGCATTGCAGTTTTCTCCACTTAACTTGTTAGATCTAGATGGATTTTTTTTAGGGTTTTGTTCATCAAAAGTCAGTATAATTTAGAATTAAATATCATTTAACCGTCACATTTTCCAATCCGTTTTGGGTTCTCATTGTGTTGTCTACAAACTGAAATGGTTTAAATATATCACATACAGTATTGTACTAAGTTAAAATATGCAATGTGACAGTACTTAGCTCTTATTAACCGAGCTGGAGGTCTGTATGGGACAATCTTGACCGAGGTCGTGAGTACAGACCGAACGCAGTGAGGTCTGTACACATGACCGAGGTCAAGATTCTCCCATACAGACTGACTTAGCTCAGTTAATAAGATGTTTATTATATGGCAAAGAAGAAAACTTTAATTCTTTTAATGTAACTGGTTTGCTGACATTTTGCTTGCGAACGGTGATGAGCTTAACTTAAACCTGCCGAAATTTGCTCGTCCTCTTTACCATTTTTTTTTTTGTCATCAGGCTTTTTGGCACTTCCATAAATGATTGAGAAGAAAATAAAAGAAAATGGTGAACATTTTTGTATTTTAGTTTGCTACTTTGTCAACGCAAAATGAAACCCGTCTAGATGCCGGTCTAGATGGGAAAATCTAGACCGCGGTCAATATCGATTTGAGCCAATCAAATTCGTGAATTCGGTAGTTCCCAGTTCTTGTGAGACACAGCCATATAATAAGTAGAGGTTATTGCACAATCTGTTTTTTTAAAGCAGCTCAGTCACAGTATTTTTGAGTTATTTTGGCCACATACAAAATTACCCTTAAATGGTAGGAAACCTGAAAATAACAATTTAATAAGATAGAAAAACACCAAAGAGATAATGATAAACCATAAAGGAACAAGGATGGCTAAGGATGGAGAAGATTAACACGGATTACAAACGACGAATTTGAAAAATTGAGGCTAAACTTTTCAATATGCGCAAACCGTGACTGATCTCCTTTAAACATCCAGTTAAAAGTTGTGCCATTGTTTTAATGGCTTTTGTTTTTACATGTTAATATATGGATTTGTTTTCTCGTCAGGAAGGAAACTGCGTATGTTCTTAGAAAGCTTCAAAGCTGGACCAGTGAATCTGGATTTAACGTACACTTTCCTGGTAAGACTAAGACTGTAAATCAGAGTTAATTCCCTGAACCTTCTTTTCAAAAGCCCTTTCAGTCTTCAGACACCCTAAAGTAGTGTCTGGGATAAATTAATGGCTGGCTGGATTACTCTTGGACTTGTGATCCAGTGCATATGCAATCCGCCGGCAAACATCATAACTCCCTCCACCCATACTACCTACAACTGTAGTACCTGCAAGTTCAGTTGTTAAATAAAAAGGCTCGGGCATTGGGTAGTTGGAGGGCTACCTCCATCTCAACCCCCTGGTGAGAACCCTGAAAAAACTCGGATGGGGAACCCCCCAGGGTGCATTCCATGTGGGTTGCACCGAAGATCGTCGGCGTGGCTTTCAAAATTTTGCGGCGCACGGGCGTACGATTGGCGTTTTTGGTGCATAGCGGCGCGCACATTTATAGTTGCCGGTACTGGTGTATAAACGCTTAACTACGGCCCTGATTGGTTAAATGTAATTAGTTCATTTAATTCGGGTTTTTTTTAACAGTTGAAGTTCGATTTGTGAAAAAGGATGACATTTACATGAGTCCATGCTATGAGCAAGACATGTGTTTCATCAACATCTTATCATTCAGGTAAGACGACACAATTAAATTGGCAAATGCAGACTCAACATTGTCCTTGTCGCTGTTACAGTACTCTTTTTTTTTACAGTCGCAGAGTTTTGTACATCGCTGTGTTTTTATTTAAAATTTCTTGTTGAGATTGAAGCCCAAGATCTCACGATCCCGGCTGACAAACGCGCACAGCATACTAGCTACACCTTGCTCTGACGTAGGGCTAACAATCCATAAATCAGCTTCACTAAAACTCGCTATGGCGGTAAAAAAAAGTGCTAGCTTTTCTTTTGTCTTATTTAGATTTCTTTTTTTCTTCTTTCTTGGTTTAAATAGCTGTGTCATTCTATACAGCTTATTTCATTCAAAATTTAAACAAGGTTATTTCTTTGTTTTGTGACGTATTTCTACAGACCGTACAATAAATGCATTCCACATGAAAGTTACTGGACGTACTTTGAGGACCTCATGATGTCAGTGGGCGGAAAGCCTCATTGGGCAAAGGTAAGACTTGACACCCTGACATTCTTATTTCATTTCTGTTTGGTGTGTTCATTAACCCTTTCAGAGCCCGTGAAAGTTAGGCTAAGAGAGTGAATTCTTCTTTGCCTCATTTGGTTCCCCATTGCTTTTCTTAGGGCTGACGCTCGGTGAGAAATTTCACAGATAATTTTCTGTACTCAGAATTGCCACAGAGTTGATTTTCTATCGTGCAGCTTGTTTCACATGAGTACTGCGTGGCTCTATAATAATATACCATATAGGGAAAAAAGGGTGGTTAAGGATGGAGAAGATTATCGCGGATTACAAACGACGAACTTGGAAAATTTAGGCTAAACTTTTCAAGATACGCACACCGTGACGTAGCTCCTTTGAACAAAATGCCTGCATACTCCATGCATTCAACTGAATGCTGCTGTTACTTTTTTCAGGCTCACAAATTGACATACACAGAGATCGAGAAAATGTACCCAAAGATCGACAAATTCCGAGAGATCTGCAATCAGTTGGACCCTCAGGGCTTGTTTCGCAATGAATACTTGGAGAGAGTGATCTTCGGTCCATCACAGCTATCTGAAAAGGTTGAGAATGGGAAGTTGGCGAGCTCAAAGAAACTGTGTGATCACCTGTCAGCGCCTCATACTGTCAGCCCAGGGTTTTGATAACCGGTACAGCTTCTGTTTGCTGGCTTCCTGGTATTTCTGTTACTTCTGGTCTATTTCAGAACGTTATTTGTAGGGTTTTATCTGAACTCAACGGGTGTTATAAGTAATTGCCGTGTTATTTCACGATACGTTATAAGTTGACTGGTAACTGTATTGAGCACTTTCTAGTTCCTATGGTTTGACAGATTAATGCTACTTCTATTCACAAGTTGACGCTACAAAAATGATATCAAACTATTGCCCAATCATTGGTAGTGCTCATTCAAATGTGCGAAAATTTAAGGTGGCTCTGAACGCCTTTCTCAGAGGCTTTTTATACTTTGCAAAAAGTTCTACCTGAGCTCGCTGAGTTCATTTTTGAGTTATACTGTGCTATCATAACCTGTTAAGTCAAATAATCTTATGGGCTCCCGAATGACGGCAACTTTCTTATTCGTTTGATATCCTTCATTTAGCATCAACTGATAACGATATGCAATATTTATCCTCTAGAAAATCGTTACCAGCCATCTTCTGATAGTTTCGCGTTCTCTTCTTGACTTATCATGTGACGTCACGCATGTCACACAACGCTCCCTCGTTGCGTGACGTCCCAAGGAGACTACCATAACCCCCGCTGTTGAACAAGGCGTCGTTCAAAGGTTAGAAAATAGGTGAAAATGAAGAAGTTTGGAAAAGTGCGGAAATATTCAATACATCACAGAAGCAGTGAAGATAATCGTTTGCCATCGTGAAATAGAATATAGCCCCTATAGGCCTATACAGCTGGTATTAAAGCTGAGGGTGAATTATATTTTCATACAACGAAGATTCTAGGACACGTATGTCTAGTATGTTGTGTTGCCAACGCAATCGCGCGCCCCCATTCTCAGATGTAAATATTTTCGCCTTTTGTTGCTATATTCTAAACCAAATCGAAGATGGTGTTACTGTGTTTTGTAAGGAAACAAGGCACTTTTGTGGTCCAGAAAAACTGCTGAAAACGGTGCCCTTACAAGTGCGTACGTTAGCCGTTTTTCTAGACCTCAAGCCTGCATTATTTTTGTAGAGAACAAAGCATACCACTTGGGAAATAGTGAACAGTTGTGTACGGAAAGAAAATTATGAAGTCTTTACGGCTAAAATTGAACCATTTTTTCCGGAACACTTGCATCAACAGTTCAACGGCAATTGGCTGTCAGTAATAATGGAGGTTCCCTAGACCGTTATTTATGTCATTCAACTATTTAAAATAGGGTGATCTTCGGCCGATGTTTTTTTTAAAGTGCACATAATATTTAAAACGTAAGATGTAAAGAAACGGCAGGCTAGATTGTAACAAAAGTTGGTTAAGTTGAATTAAATGAGAAGAGTACAACTGAGAACATAAGAGAATACAGTTAAATATCTTTGATTCGGATACCAAAGGTACAGAGTTCAATGTCAGGTGTCCGTGTGGCAGGGGTTTCATTAAGGGTCGGGCACCGGGCTTATTGACCGACTGTGAGGAAAGAAGTTCTGTTCCAAAAGTTTTGCCCGCCTGTGAAAACCACTTGCCCTTCTGCTGAAAGCGTTAGTGAAGCCCCTGGGTGTTGTTGAACTAGAGATGATATGAATTCTGGTTTCTCCTTGCATGAGACAAAGTGGACTGTCCGTAGTAATGAGGTGTCCTATTTATGGAGGGTTTCCGTAAAGAGAGATTGGGCTGTATATAATAGATTTACAATATTTCCGGTGGAACTCAAGTAGCTGGACTCACCTACTGGTATTCTAGGAAAGTCAAGCCATCTTGACAATATTTCAACTTGGAATTACACATAAGTTGAAAGTCTCTATTCTACTTTGCATTATGTGATTTGTGCAGTAGAGGGTTTTTCAATCGGGTGTCGTAAAACCAAAACCAAAGTACTCACTCTAGCCAATCATAAGGGACACGGACAGCACAGTGAACCAATCAAAACTCGAAACAACTACATGTAGCTGACGTAAAGCGCGGGAAAACTTGTGCGAACGAGTCACAGCGGGGGGCGGGGGGGGGGGGGGTTCCAGGTTACCCCTGATTGGATGAAAAAGTGGCGGGACTTTTTTAAAGCAATCGTGTGTCGTAGCAATGCAAAATCAATTACTTTTCGACACTCAAATAAAAACCACTCTAGTTCGTATAGTGTGATCGTCCGGGTGAGGGTAGTTCTGAAAAGAACTGTTGTTGGTGACTGACGTTTCGACAACCTGAGCGGAAGTCATCTTCAGAGTGAAGGTTCAAACCATTTGTAGTCTTCAGAGTCGTCTTCAGATTCAAGGTTCAAACAATTTACTATGAATTTACCACTCTATTTTGTAAATGTAAGTAGCCTCGTATGGCTATACAGTAGTCGCACTTATGAACTCTGACTTAAATTTGGGAACAGTGGCGAAGAAATAGAGTGTATTATCTGTAACCAGATAGCTTTAAAGGTGAAGAATAGTTTAGTGAAATAAGTTATTAACTCCAATTAAGCGTAAGTTATATTGCTCTGGAATATTATTTGAGTCAGTAATGTGTAAACGCCTGATGAGTTAATTACTCAGTACGCATACTGTTATGATATCGTCCTGGCATGAACCGGACAGTCAAAGTTTTATGGCTGTTTCATTGTAGTTTAACGTAACATTGGTTAGAATGTAGTATACGTTACAATGACACAGTGTATGTTTCAGCACGAATTTATTGGGGTATGGTTTTTAAATACAAAAAAGGAACGTAATTGTTCAAAATGACGTGTTTCAGTTTGATACAATCTTATGATTACTGTAAATCTCAATAGGCAATTTGCATGATGGTGTCATTTGACTACAACTACTAGAATCCTTCACTTTTTCTGTTTCTTGCGCTAATTCGGGCAATTGTTATTAAAACCCCACTAGGAATTCAAAATTTAAATAGTAAAGAAAAAACGAAAGGAATTCTGGTAGTTATAGTCAAATAACGACATCATGCAAATCTACTATTAGGGAGTTTACGAAACCACGACGGCAACGGCAACGGGAACGTCACTGAACAAAAGAATTAACGAGCAGTACAATGGCTGTGCACGTGCGTTATAATTCTTGGTACATTTCTTTGCCGTCCTTTGCAAGACAACGTGAAATGACCAAATTTTGCGTTGTTTGGAGAACGTGAACCACGACGGTTTATCGCTGTGTTCCAGAGTTAGTTTTGCGATAGTTTTGACAGTGATAAACAAAGTAAATGACTTTAGAGTGTCGCGAGATTCGCAGGTAAAATATAAATCCATTTTTAATCGACGTTGTCCTCGGCGTCGCCTTCGTGGTTTCGTAAACTCCCTATTGTTAACTCAGTGTCCTGCAGTATACAGAAGAAACAAATCGGAGTCTTCAGTACATAGAGCGCTTTTCAATTCAGCGTGTTTAAACCAAAACCACGTAATTACTCTGGCCAATCACAAAGGACAAGGACAATACAGTGAGCCAATCAAAACTTGAAGTGAATACAGGTAGCCGACGTGATGCGCGGGAAAACTTGTGCGAGCGAGTCATGGTTAGTTTTAGTTTTACTTCTCTGGTCATAGGCGTAGGGGCACTTTCGGACTTGGCGGGGGGGGGGGGGGGCGGTGACCTTCTTGCCCGAAAAATTTACACAATCCCCGAATGCGTGATTGTTGAAATCGGATGCACACGCACTAAAAAATTAAGTTGAAAACAAAATCGTTCACAATTCCCACATCTGATGAAACCGTGTGGCATGAGATTTTCGCGGGAGTTTAATTTCGCGGATATTGGATTTTCAGGTTTCGAGGGAAAAATTTTCGCGAATTTGGATTTCAGACTGTACTCCTGGGAATAATTTTTCGCGGATTTCATGTACGGTACTTGAAAGTAACAGAAACGGAAGTCATTGGTCGTTTTCGTCACACTGTTTGAAACCAATTTCATTGAAATTCGGCAATTTAAATAAAAGTAAATTTTTGCGGAATTTTTTTTGGAAGGAGTTAGTTTTCACGGGATTTAATTTTCGCAGATCGATGAAAAATTCATGATAATTAGACGACACGTAACTTTCACGCCACACGGTAATTCCAAAAATAGTTTTGTTTAAGGAGATTGCATACTCAATCAATCAATCATACTCTAACAACAGTCTCAATCCAAGTACAATCTAGAACTTTTTAAAAGAAAAAGTTCTAAAAAAAAGTAACAACTAGGAACTCTATTTACGAGTTTTGGGAATCACGCCAAAGTGTCGTTGCCCGAATCATGAGCGTTTTGCCCGAAAAATCACAATTTCCGTAGCTGGGAGGGCTGCAACCCCCCTCGCCCTCCCGCCTCGTACGCCTATGCTTCTGATTGGCTGTGAGATTGGGGCGGATTTTTTTAAGCTTATCTTTTTGTGTAGTACAAATGCAAAGCAACACCACTACAACTTGGTATTACTTTCGACATGCACTCGAGTGAGAACCGCCCTGATATATGTGACGCGAGGTAAGTGGTCTACAAAGGTGGTATGACGTCATGGCAAGCGCGCGGTGTGACTGCATTGGCCGGAATGCGTTTCCTTACAATTTAGCTTCAAGCTTTGTTAATTTTACCGGATAATTACCCGAAAGGTTCCAACGTCTAACTAGCAACGTAACCAGCGATATATTGCTCATTTTCGTTGGATAATGGTTCAATATTTGTATTAAGCTTGTACTAATTTCGTGTCCAACTTTGTCCACCATGACTGCATGAGCGTAACCAAGATGTCAAGCAAAGCGCCGGGTAATAAACGCGAAAAAAAGTATGGCATTTCAGTTGTGTGTAACATAGATGTACATTTTGACATTTTTACTGGCACCTTATGACCCTGAGGTGAAGCATTTGCTGCCTTGCTCCTGTCCGGCTTGCTACCAGGCCTTCACGGTCAACAGGCCATATTCGTATTCTCGGTATTGGACTGGAACTAGCCTGCAATGGAGGCTCATGCGGGGAAGTGGGGGTTGGGGGATTATCAGTGAACAGAGATAAATGTCATTTGCATTTGAAAAGACTACCCGCATGTGCCTCAGTTGCAAGCGACGCACCCAAGACGAACGGTCGGGGGAAAACAAGTTTCCAGGAAAACGATTGACCGCTCGTTAAACGCTGCGAATTATCGAGGCCAAGGAACTAGGCAAGGTCATTTGAACAAAACTTTTTGATAATTTGGGACTATGATCAACCGAAAATAAATGCACGCCGTTGCCTGGTTCCAATTGACCGGTACAATGTGCTAGCTTTCGCTGTTTCCTCTGATGACTACATACGGAGTAATGTTATGGAGTTTAGTAATGTTATTTTATTTTTTATTTTATTTAGTAATGTTATTTCATTTTGGTGTTTTAATCCTTTGCTTTCCTTTTCTACAGTTATTCAGTGCATTTTTAATATTGTAACTAGTTTCGCCGGTTATTTTTGGGTACGTTAATGTACGTAACGTTTCATATTTACTTTTTTGATTTTTCATTTACCGTTCCATTGCTTTGTATCGCTTCTACTGTTAGTCTCTAGTTGTCGTGTTCAGTGTATTTGGGTTGTCGTAGTCGCCACACAAATTTTGTAAGTTTCGATATTTTCCCGTTATTTTTTCCTTGCTTTATTCATATTTCGCTTTGTTTCCTGTTTTGTTTGTTTAGCTTGTTTTGATTGATTTCAGCAAATCGCTCGTAAAAATGCGCATACTTACTTTTGTAGAATTCAACTACACCACATGGCAGTATGTTCTATATTACTTCCAATGTGTCACTTAACTTGAAGTTTTCAACTTGGCCAAACGCAAGCAACATCACACAACAGTCCGTTCAACAACTGCGAATGTTTGTCTCCCAGTTTCCTGGCGTGTGCGGACGTAAACATGGATTATGGGCGATTTCGTCTTAGGCGTCGCAAAATTTTGGCATGTTGACTAGCGCTTAAGTTATGTAGAGACTTTTCTTGGTTGAATGATTACATTTCTCATAAATGTTCCACAAGCAGCGACGGTCCTCCAGCATTTCTACTGAATCAGTTGCCTCCCCCTCCGTCCATGTCGATTTCTAATTTAAGTGTTCAAACTGCGCACCACTTTCTGCCATGTTTAAAGACCAACTGGCGCTTTGAAATAGCAAATCGGATTCGTGCACTGCACTTATGCGCTGGCCCAACACTGTTGCGCGATCGAACCTGGACAAACGAGTACAACTAAACATTATGCAACACCCACAAACGTTGCATGAAATACTTGACCATTTTCAAACAACATGTCGCAACACGTTGCAACAGGGTGACCAGATGCGCGCAACATGTTACGCCCAACAATGTTGCTATTTTTTGCCTCGTTAAAAGATTGTAATCATTTGGCCAGGGCTAAACTCGCTAGCGCGCTAAAACGAAAAGCCAGAAGCAGCGCTTGAGTAGGAAACTTAGCTCGTAGTAGGCTATCCTGTTCTTAATTTTCAGTATAATCTGAGAATTCTAGAGGAAGGTTGTTTGTCGACGAGCAACTGAATATAAATAAATAATAAAACACTTTAATAGCTGACACAATTACTGGTAACCCAGTAGTTTACATTGTGGGCTATATAAAAAATATATATATTTAGTTAAAAAATGTTAAAACATTGAAGGAGTTAAAATATGATACAGCATGCACATAAAATGTATTCGAATGTATTTCAAATGTAATTTCAAATAAAATGTATTTCAAAAGCAAGTTTGTTGGGTCGGTATTCTTGGATCTGAGCAAAGCCTCCGACTTAGTGAGTCATGACATTCTACTGTCTAAAATCGCTAAATACCACGCTAGTGAACCAACCTTGAGGTGGTTCAAATCGTATCTATACGATCGAACTCAAACATGTGCCGTTTCTGGATTGCTATCTAACCCTCTCACGTTGCCACAAGGCGTTCCACAAGGATCAATCCTGGGTCCCGTGCTCTTTTCACTTTACATTAACGATCTACCTCTCTGCCTACCAACTTCTGACGTCGAAATATAGTAGGTGATGATACAACGTTATGGACTTCCGATCACTCCATTGATTTTATCCAAAACAATTTGCAAGACAGCCTAAACAACGCTAGCAGTTGGTTGAAGTTAAACAAAATGGTACTATAGACCTTTTGACCCTCTCTAGTTGCAGTTTATTTGTCATCCTGTCCCTGTTTTGGGGCCGGAACTGCAACTTCGTCTCCTGTTTTCTAATAATACCCCGGTTTTTAGGGACGGGCCACTATATTTTTGATGGGGGAAGCATACATGGAACAAATGGAAAAAAAATTACTTGATCTCACTGGCCCTAAAATGATACAAAGCTCTTGGCTTCATTCATTGCTATCCTCGCCATTTATTTGAGGTGCGTCGCGATCATATAGGTATCTGGAATTTATTTCCACAGGGGGCGGGGGGGGGGGGGGGCGGTGGAAGGAGCGGAGGGAAGGGAAACTCCCATATGAAAAGATCGGGGATTGTCGTCAAAAAAATTGAATTAAACCCCCAAAGGAGACCAATCTGAGCGACCACTGTAAACAGAAAAGGCTTGATTACAGGACGCTGTTCAGGAAAGGAGCCCGCGTGTTAAGACTAAACTCGAGAGACCGACGAAAATCGAGCCTAAAAACGGAAATAACAGCGGGTTTTTGCATCCTGTCAAAAGATACCTTGACAGCTAAAAATAGCGGTGTTTCATCATGAACACACAAAGTGAGACCAGAATCCTTGATTTATACCCCTAAGCTTTTCATATGGAAGTCCCCACCCCCTCGGGTTTATTTGCCCTTTGGCAAACCGATGCCTTATTTAACCTAAGCAACATCCCGTGTTGGTTGCCAGTTCGGTTCATAAGGACCATTAGGAGTCATCAATAAATACACCATACAGAGACCACTTACAGTAATGACCTTTATTTGTTTCGCTCTTGCATATATGTAATGTAACGGCTCAGATTACTGTACTCAACATAAAGTAAATTACTAAACACAAACTAAACTACTTAACACAACTTTAGTGATAAAGTTTTCTTCGGGCATACAAGGGCATTACGTGAGTACACTATATATGAAAGAACAATTCAGTAGTTATTGCTTGCAGTAAAATCCTCATGTAACGAAATTTGTTTACAAAACAAACCGTAACACAAATAATTACGGTGTTGAATTTCAAACGGTATTAGAGTAATATAAATTATTAATTTAAGGTTGACATCTTCACATTTGAACTAACGCATTAAAGGCTTCTTCAGTATCTATCAATAAAACATGTATTCTTCAGTGGCGGATCCAGGAATTTCTGAGAGGAGGAGGGGGGCGGGGGGGGGGGGGGGGTTGCAACCCTCTTAACCTCTCCCCTGGATTCGACTCTGTTCTTGATTAATGTGTGTCCTTCCTTACGGACACCTGGCTAACATCGACTGAGTATCCCTTTGGTGTCCGTATTGATTCTACTGCTGGGATCAGCGTTCTGCAAATAAGCGTCGCTTTAATCTCATATGTTCATTGTAATAATGGACAATACATGCCTCGCTACTTGACAAATGCAAGAGCTGAGGCTTTTACGCTTTCAACCTGGCTGGAATCTTCTGCTGCCAAAGAAAACAGCATTCAAGGATTTCTGAATTATAATTGGCTCCTGAAGATGTCTTCTTTGTTTAAAGCAATGATCATGTTGCTCCCGTTATAACGAGCTGTCTCTTACAAGTTTTCAGTCCTTCACACTTTTAGTAGTTTGATGATCGTCCAAAGCAATTATTACTGACAATGTTTGCATGTGTACGGCTTCTATCATGCATGGGTTCGTTCATGTATCTCTCGCAATTTGATGACCGGCTAAAATCCATTTTACAATGTTTGCATGTATATGACTTTACTTTTGTGCGAGTTCGTCCATGTCGCTTGCAAGTTGATGAGCGGCTAAAGCCTGGTTTTTAGCGACGAAAGCACAAGCGCAAGCACAAGCACAAGCCTAAGCCCAAGCCCAAGCCCAAGCGCAAGCGCAAGCAATAAGGACGACCCAAGTGAAAACAAAATTCGACGGAAACACAAACACAAGCAAAATCATCCGAACCTTCCGAACTGTTTCGGCGCGAGGTAATCTGGATCCAGTTTTTCACTGGCCAAACATAAACCACGTGTGGTAAATATCCTTGTGCTTGCGTCATGCCTGAGCGGTATTTCGTTTTCACTTGTTGTAGCGCAAACGCAAGCATAAGCGGAAGCACAAGAAAAGGTAAAATTTTTCATCGTGCTTGTGCTTGCGCTTGGGCTTATGCCTGCGTCAAGGTCGTTTTCACGGTGAAATAAGAATTGCTGTGCTTGCGCTTGTGATTGCGTCGCTAGTGAAAACCAGGCTTAAATGACTTTTTCTAATGCTCCCATGAACACGGTTTTACTCCGGTGTGAGTTCGTTCATGCATCCCGCAACCTGATGAGAAGCTACAGCACTTACTGCAATGCTTGCGTGAATACGGCTTTACCTTTGTGTGAGTTCGTCCATGATTCTGGCAATGTGATTAGCAGCTAAAGCATTTATACATTGTCTTTATGTATACGGCTTCACATCCATGTGAGTTCGTTCGTGTCTCTGGCAATTTCCAAATTGGCTAAAGCATTTTGTACAATACTTGCATGAATACGGTTTCACTCCTGTGTGAGTTCGTTCATGCACCCTGCAACCTGATAAGTCGCTAAAGCATTCATTACAATGTTTGCATGAATACGGCTTCACTCCTGTGTGAGTTCGTTCATGTCGCTTGCAACTTGATGACTGGCTAAAGCACTTATCACAATGCTTGCATGTATACGGCTTCTCTCCTGCGTGAGTTCGTTCATGTTGCTTACAATTTGATAAGTCGCTAAAGCATTCATTACAATGTTTACATGTGTATGGCTTCACTCCTGTGTGAGTTCGTTCATGTTTCTGGCAATTTCCAAGTTTGCCAAAGCACTTGGTACAATACTTGCAAGAATACGGCTTCTCTCCTGTGTGAGTTCGTTCATGTTCCTTGCAATATGATGACCGGCTAAAGCACTTTGTACAATGCTTGCACGAATACAGCTTCATTTCTGTGTGAGTTTGTTCATGTTGCGTAAAAGCTGATAAGTCGCTAAAGCATTCATTACAATGTTTGCATGTATATGGCTTCACTCCTGTGTGAGTTCGCTCATGTCTCTGGCAATTTCCAAATTGGCTAAAACACTTTGTACAATACTTGCATGAAAACGGCTTCTCTCCTGTGTGAGTTCGTTCATGTTCCTTGCAATGTGATGACCGGCTGAAGCACTTTTTACAATGCTTGCAAGAATACGGCTTTACTCCTGTGTGAGTTCGTTCATGTTGCGTAAAAGCTGATAAGTCTCGTTCATGTTGCGTAAAAGCTGATAATGTATGGGGCTTCACTCGCGTGTGAGTTCGTTCATGTTTCTGGCAATTTCCAAATTGGCTAAAGCACTTTGTACAATACTTGCATGAATACGGTTTCTCTCCTGTGTGAGTTCGTTCATGTTCCTTGCAATGTGATGACCGGCTAAAGCATTTTTTGCATTGCTTGCAAGAATACGGCTTACATACGGAGAATACGGTATATGGTTTCACATCTGAGTGAGTTTGCTCATGTTGCTTGCAATTTGAAGAGCTGCTAAAGCACTTACTGCAATGTTTGCATGTATATGGCTTCACTCCTGTGTGAGTTCGTTCATGTTTCTGGCAATTTCCAAATTGGGTAAAGCACTTGGTACAATACTTGCATGAATACGGCTTCTCTCCTGTGTGAATTCGTTCATGTTCCTTGCAATGTGACGATCGGCTAAAGCACTTATTGCAATATTTGCATGTATGCGGTTTCATTTCTGTGTGTATACGTTTCGCGCTTCTTATAACCTTATAACTGGTCAAAGAACAGGCTACAGTGCTTGCATTCGTGTGCCTTCCCATGTGTCTTCGTTGCCATATTCATCAAGGCAGGTCTTGATTGGCTTAAATTTTAATTGTTTGCAAAACCCGGATATTGTACTTGATTTCCTTTCAAGGCAGCTTGTGAACTGTGCTCTCAAGATAGATGTGTTAATCGCATATTCCTAACAAAATGACAAATAAAATATCATATTAGGTTTTCTTATTTATCGATTCCAGGGCGAACCCGATTCACAATTCGATTTATCTGTTTTCAGGTTTTTTTTTCCTAGGCATTTCCTGATTGTAAGTCTTCATGGTCGTGATTATCATTCTTAGTGTGCCTAAGGGCCCTCCGCTGCGGGGTGGGGTCACATGCAATTACAAGCAAAGGTTAAATGTACTTTCCTGCTCATTTTTTCGCGAAATTTAAAATTAAAACTGACCTGCATAAGGAGAACCTTTTTTAGAAGAACTCTGGCTAGTGACACATTGGTTGGAAACTTATCTGAAATCTTGTTGAACTCAAAGAAATTTGAGATCTATTCGTCTGTTCTTTTTGGCGCAAACTCGCGAATAACAATTGTGGCTTCCTCGGGCAAGTGTTGACCCGAGCTTCGGTTTTAGGTCTCGTAAAGTGACTTTTGATCGACTCATGCTCTTGTTAATATGCCTTTCAACAATTCTACACTAAGTACGGCTGAGTTCTCTATATGTATTAAATAAATACATGAATAAAACATTTTTAAAAATGGCAATTATAACACCATCCATTTAAAGATACTGTGCACAAAATTTGAGAACCAAAGGCCTGATATCCACAGAATACTTTTATCGTCACTTTTCTTCGTCGCTCAAATTCGCTCGAGGGTGATAAACAAGTTAAGGATTAAGAAAAGGTCGACTTGTGGCAAGTCTATGTTACTAACTATGGGCAACAAAAGACTTTAAAACACTTTTAGAAAATGGCACTTCTCATCATTTAATCTCTTATCAGTCAGTGTAAAACACAAACTGCAGACTGCAGACCAGGGGTAAGTTGCAGAACTGAGGGTAAAATGCACAGTGCAGACCAGGAGTAAAATGCAGACTGCAGACTTTTAAAGTACATTTGGTGCTATTTCCATTATTGAGTGGTAACCATAAACAGGGTTATTCAGGCTAATGGCAATGAAGGTCTGCACCCTGGATAGTCTGAATATCACTCTGGTTAGACTGAATACTGTAGAATTCCGAAAGTAATGGTCTCCATTAATTTTGGATTTAACAGGCAAAAGGACCAAAAGGGTCCGCTACTTTCGGGTAGCAATTACTTTAGGGTAGCTGTTACTTTAGGATGGTTGAAAAAGGTTTGTGCATTTTAGACAAAGTGGACGAGTAATATGAAATTAAAAGTTCCATTTATATATGATACTAATGGTAATGTTGGTATTGTAGGGTGAAAGCATAATGGCCGCATTATATCACAATGTTACTAATAACACTGTATCATTTGACCCTGCTGCCAGACAAGTACAGCTTACAAATCATAGTTTCAAGAAACTAAAACTCTCTAAGTTGTTCAGTCCTGCAGACAGGCTGACCCATCTGTACTGCACTTGAGATTGGAGTTTCTCTATTACTGACTTCTTCAAAGGGCTGCTACTTTTGGGTGGGCCATTACTTTCAGGGGACGATTACTTCAGAGCTGGTATAGGAAAGTAAAAATTACCATTACATTCCGGGAGCCATTATTTTTGGGGGGTGGGGGGGGGGGGGTGAGGCATTACTTTCAGAATTCAATGGCATCACTTCAGTTAGCCTGAATATCATTACGGTCAGCTTGTTTATGGTTAGCTTTCAAATTATGATTGAAATGGTAACACAATTCAGTTAACAACTCTACAGTCTGCAGTTTGCAGTCTTCATTTTACACTGACTAAGCCTCTTACATATTCTATTTCATTTGCATGTAGTGTTAATTCCCTGATTCCCTCAGCCTCCTAGTTCAATGTTGCATAGGTGTTGTGATCCGCACAATCTCGAAAACAGAAAAATCAACATTGTTTTGGAGTGGGAGGGGGAGGAGAATGTTTCCAAGACATTAAAAAACTAATGTTTTACTTCAAAGTGTCTCAGCACTTTTGTCGCTTATTGTAGATCACACAACTATAAACAGTTATAAGTAATAACTTAGTCTGTTCTGTTCTGTCCCAAAAAGTAATAGATGTCCGATGAGATTTTAATGATAAGCATATTATCAAAGTAGGTTATTCATGGCAAGCCCACTGCAGAGATACAACAAAATTGAAAGACCCTTCACAGGGATGATAATTGCTACTTCAAACACACTAATATCCAATTAATTCATTTTGGGGACTGTACCATTCAGTAACCACATGTTTGATTGAGTACCACTGTCAACCATTCGGTAATCGAATGTTCAATTTTGTTCGATTGTCGGCTTTTCAACAATCGAACGTTCGATTTTGTTCAGTTAGCCAAATTTTAATGTGAGTTCGATTATATTCGATTGCTGAATCCAATCGAACGATTGGTGTTCGATTGGGTTCGATTATGCGGTATTTTACCGAACGTTTGATTAAATAGGCCGTGGGTACAACGTGACAAATGAATAAAAGTCACATATTTAAAACACCTCAAAACATTTGATCAATGTATTAAATAGCCGATACGAAGGACGATCGATGATCGTACTCCTGTGTGTTTCAAAACGTCTAGTACTCCTTGAAATCGTGGAAAAGCGATTACAGAATGCGTCAGAATGTCCACCTATTCTACATTGTAAATCACAGATACAAGTTTCTAATTCTTTTTCATAGTCTATAGCTTAGCTAGACACGAGAAAAGCATTATTGTAAACTCTCTTACCTTAAAAACCAGCGACAACGACTTCTACCACAGATCACACAGATCCCGCCATATTTACAGTGATTACACTAGAGCCCAGACTCTCGACGACCCCGAGAACATTTCAGTTACCCAGGTGGTCCAGGGTTTGGTGGAAACCCGGCCGGCACCGGGGGGTGGGGAGATGCATAGCCAGAAGTAAATTAAACTCGTGGCACAAACATAAGATACGTTTTTCCAAGAAATACAATTGACTGATTTGCTTGCGAAACACGTTTCGAGCCCAGGGAAACTGGAAACATTTGTTTTACAGGCGCTTGGGAGGTGACGGTAAGTTAAGATGAAGTCTGCTCCTATATTCCCCACACTCCTCATATCCCGTCCCCATCTCTCCATCCTCTCAACCCATACCCCCACTGCTCCTCATCCTTGCCGCAACACATCTCAACCCCAACTTCTCGTACCCAATCCTAACATCCATACCCTAACTTTACATCGACCCCCCCTACAACTCACCAACTACCCCTCACCCCTAACCTCTCTCCTCAACCTTCTACCCCTCATCTCCAGAACAGACCTGCCGCTCTGATGTGACATACTGATCAAATCAAATATTGGGACGACACGACCGAGCAGAAATGCTAGGGTGGGTGGTGAATTCTAGGCGATAAAAGCTGAGAAATAATAGGTGGGGGCGATTGGGAGTAGCGGTTAAGGGTCAGCGGGTGTATGAAGTGATGGTCGGGTGGTGAATTCAGCGTTGAGGGATAGGAGGTGCGATATGATGGTCACATGTCACATGTGCAACTTGTTCCTGCTAAAACGTCCAGAACCCAACAAGCGTTGTTACAAAACTAGTGGGGCAATCTCACATAGTGCAAGTGCAGTGTTTTACTCCGATACAGTAGTAACAACACAGGTCTCTACCCCTGTCGTTCTCCCCCGGTTTATATTCGACCCTAACCCTCGGGAGGTACACTCAAGTGCTAGTGGTTTTATCAGCTCGACTAGGTCGGATTCGACAGGTAGTTATCAAATGACGTCATCACGTCATGTCACGGTTGATTGATGTTTGTGATGGATGGTTGTCATGGGAACAGAAAACGTCACGCAAAAAGTCTCACACACTATCGGGTCACGTAACAAGTCACACAAGACGGATGTTTTTTTTTAAACAAGGTAACATTTAATACGTTTTCCTAAATGGACATAGCAGGACGTTTACTGCAGTCCTCTTGACCTCACGCCCGGCTTACAACGTTGAAAAAATTATACACAAACGCAACGAGATAAATGTATAAACAATAGAGATCAGAAACATATTGCGCCGGACGTGGCCATCGATTCCCAAAAGAGGTCAAAACGTCCTTGAAATAGTGGGATGTGGAGATTTACTTTTACGTTTTTCGATGACTTTTCAATTTGCCCGTCAAAATTCTGATACTACGGCATTCCACTATGATATACATGGTCTAAAAAGAAACGGGAATCATGTCACCCCATGGGTAGAACAAAATGAAAACCTGAGTCTTAATTAAATCGGTACGGATTAGCGGATTGGTTACCACCCGACATGCTAACTACTTAGATTTGTGCTTTTCCTAGGTAGCAGGAGAGAAATAAAAACAAAATTACACTTACCTCGTGTTAGATGAAAATCTGGATCTCACCAAAATGTAGTAACATCAACTCGACGTAATTTTCTAGTGAGTTCCCTTACCAATGTAAGACTTTTTAAAAACACCGTAACAATAGAACTTGGGTGTCCTCCCTTAATACGGACGCCCGGCTAATATCGACTGAGTATCCCTTTGATGTCCGTATTAATTCTACTGCTGGGATCTGCGTTTTGCAAATAAGCGTTGCCTTATCTCACATGTTCATTGTAATAATGGACAATACATGCCTCTCTACTAAATTGCCGCTGACAAATAGAAGAGCTGAGGCTTTTGATCTTTCAACTTGGCTGGAATCTTCTGCTGCCAAAGAAAACTGCATTCAAGGATTTCAGAAGATGTCTTCTTCGTTTAAAGCAATAATCATGTTGCTTTCGTTTTAACGAGCTCTCTTGCAAGACTTCAGTTCTTCACACTTTTAGTAGTTTGATGATCGTCCAAAGCAATTATTACTGACAATGTACGGCTTCTATCATGCATGGGTTCGTTCATGCATCTCTCGCAATTTGATGACCGGCTAAAATCCTTTTTACAATGTTTGCACGTATACGGCTTTACTTTTGTGTGTTCGTTCATGTCGCTTGCAAGTTTTACAGTTTTACTCCAGTGTGAGTTCGTTCATGCATCCCGCAAGCTGATGAGAAGCTGAAGCACTTATTGCAATACTTGCATGAATATGGCTTTACTTTTGTGTGAGTTCGTTCATTATCCTGACAATGTGATTAGCAGCTTGATCTGTTTTCAGGGGCGTTGTTTTGCTTAAATTTATATTGGAAAATTTACTGCGATGATCATTCTTCACTTTCATCTACAACCGCAGTTCATATATGAATTATTTCATATAAACTTCACATCATTTCACTCCTAACGGGAAGATATGAACTCAATAAATTGACCTCGCTCCCAATGTGTGGCTTCATAGCTCAGTTGGTAGAGCATCGCACCGGTATCGCGGAGGTCACGAGTTCGAATCCCGTTGAAGCCCTGATTTTTTCAGGCTTCTTCTTTCCAATTGCTTAAATTGGAAAATTTACTGCGATGATCATTCTTCACTTTCATCTACAACCGCAATTCATATATGAATTATTTCATATAAACTTCACATCAAGATTGACTTGTATAAGTCAACCTTTTTAGGAAGAACACTGACTAGCGACACATTGGCCGGTTACAAACTTATCTTAAAGCTTAAAATTGCATGAAAGTGTAATATATAATAGCCAGAAACAGTTTTGATTTTATTTATGTTGCTGTGATCTTGCTTTGCTAATGTGAAGTTTAGAGCTTGTAACTAATAAAAATATACAGAAACATCTGATACATATATATAAAGTAAATGTTGGAGTTGAAATTGTAATGGAGTAACATCTCATCTGTAGTGGAGTAGGGTTATAATAATAATAATAATAATAATAATGATAATAATAATAATAATAATAATAATAATAATAATATTTAGTGAGGGAATCCAACTCGCCAAAGGCAGTTTTCAGTGGAGCCCTCTTAAATAAAAATCACCTAGTAAAAAGCACCTTCCTTTGCCTCAAGCAAAGGAAATGTAAGACTTGTGCCTGCCTGGCCACTACGCTGGAACTGCAGACTTGACTTTCTACGTTTCCTTCACATGATCACATTTAAATTTAGCTTACATTCAGTGGTACACATTGTCTCCACATATATGCAGTTGATAAGGCAAATCGTTTTTTTTTTTTTTTTGGCACACAAAGATTAATTATTGACTCTATCAAAGTTCTGTAAACTTTTGCCACCTCGAATGGGATCACCACCTTGTCCATTGTGGGGTGGTATTCGAGTTCCAATGATCCCTAGAGCTATGTCAGAGGGAGTATTGTACTCCTGGCAGTGTCACTCATGCCAAAAAGGTTGAAGGGTAATAATAATAATAACTTTATTTACGTGTCAATTAGATTTAGCATTGCTGCTAATTGGCGACACCTAAAAAAGAGTTTACAATCATCAGGACTATGTACAAATTAAATTTTTAAACATTATAATTATTTACAAGATAAAAGCCAATCTATCAAAATAAAAATACAAAAGAGAATAAAGTTACAAATAAAATTAACTAAGAATGATAAAAATAGTCAAGTTGCACACATATGACATTTGCATCCACTGCTCACTTGTCTGGGTAGGAACCGGAAATTGAAAAATAAGAAAATTATTTTAATTATTTTGAATATTGTTTCGCATCTGACTAGATTGAAAGGATTTTTGATGTGATCTGATGTATGTCTATTTATTGATTAATTGTTTCATGACTTGTTTTGTTTTATTCTTGAAATAATATATTCTGTTATGCGACGTATTTTGACGCATACATACTAAGGAGGTCAAATAGCGCTGAACTTCAAGTATTGAGGGAAGACACGACTGAACAGAAATGTTAGGGTAGGTGGTGAATTGTAGGTGATAAGAGTTGAGAAGTATATCAGGGGGTTAACGATTGGAAGAAGCGGTTGAACAGTTGTGGGTGTATGAAGTGACAGACACATGGTAAATTGAACGTTGAGGGACAAGAGGTGAGATATGATGGTCACATGTGCAACTTGTCCCTGCGGCCAAAACTTCGATACCCCAAAACACTAGTTGCTAAAAAAGTCGTCAACACGACTTTTGATAATTTGGGAATTTGAGCAACCGAAAATAAATGTACACTGGGTGCCTTGTTCGAATTGACAGTTACATTTATTTATTTATAACAACTTTATTTGCATCAAAAATATACCAAAAATTTACATGCATATTTATAAGCATATAAGTGCGATGTAAGTAACCTGAACAGACGCCTCTTAAACATACTAACACTGTCTGCTTCAACAATATTTTGCGGTAAGGAATTCCAGTCATCAATGTATCTGTGCCAAAAAGAATACTTAAGGATATTTGTACGTCCGTAGGGTTTCTAGATGTTGTAACTGATAACTATTAGAGGATCTTGTGCCGCCGGTAATTTCCGAGTTTTACGCTAGAAGAATAACTATTAGAGAAGACTTCGATGTACTTAAAAAGCTGTGCAAGATGCGGTAAGAAATCTCGACGGGTCTAAGCTTAGACGGTCTTTCGTCACTGAAGCAATGTCATTATATTATGTTAGCTTATGCTGGGAGACTGCCGGCGATGCATGTTTCATCTGATGACTCTAGATACGGAGCCTTTAAGTTACAGTCAAACCTGTATTACGCGGACACCCTCGGGACTCGTGCTAGTGTCCGCTCAATACAGGGTGTCCGTTGAAAACAGGTTCCCTCAGAATTCGTTTTGAAAGGGCCATATTAATATTCGTCAGCATCAAGACCTTGAAAGGGTCAAATAGCATTCTTGTGAACGGTCAAGAACTCTGAAATACCGTATTTCCATAAACAATGACAAGTATATGAGGTAAAGCGATTCAAGTATACAATAACAGTATCTATATTGATCGAATCATGTGACGGTTTACAAAATCAAACAAGAGAAAGAGTTCTGTAAAAACGAAACCGAATAACAAAATATTGCATTTCTGTTACAGCTCAGTTTGTTGGCAAACTTAAATGACCGATCTACTAAAACGTGGACAAAAAAATCATGCATTCTTTTTGCAGTGTCCGTTTGATACAGTTTTCTAACAATCAGAAATGACCATCAAAGTCAAGTTAAAGATGTCCGCGTCCGCTTTATAGAGGAGTCCGTTGAATACAGGTATTTTCTACAGTGAATGTGGGAAAAGAAAAATGGGACTTGCACTGCTATCCGCTTAATAGAGGATGTCCGCTTAACATGGGGTCCGCTTAATACAGGTTTGACTGTACTTGTGTGGAATTCGACTACATCACATGATATGTGTTTGTACTTGCTGTTTTCTTCCCTAGGACATATATTAAACGGCATCCTAATAAGAAACAAGTTTTCGTTCTAAGGCTTCAAAAATTAAAAGTCACTATAGTCAATCCGGAGTGCGCTACTGAATTCTTTACGTTCTTCTATCCAAAAATAAAAGCAACGCTTAAGTGGGAAATCGCAACGTTTCGATGCAATAATCAAGCAATAGAGCGCTTTTTCCGTGTTTACATAGCCTCATCTAAATACGAGGAGGGCTAGGAGAATTTGAAACAGTCATAGTCGAGCGTTTGCATAATTTTCGAGAATTCTCCCAGTCTCCCCTCCTCGAGTGTTTAGATGAGGCTGTGCAAACATGGAAAAAAGGCACTATAGCAAAGATATCAGTGACGTCACCTATTGTTATTAATATGCCAACCAGAGAACTATTGGTTGGTGAAACAAAGAATTCTTTTGTTTAACGTTTTGAACATTTAAATGACAAAAACAATGTTTGTAAACAAACATCTTCGCTATTGCTTTTAATAAAGCCTAAAAGCGGAGCTCCTGGACTGGGTCGTTCAAAGTCCGATTAAGATAACCCAGGTTAAGGGAATAATCTCAAAATGCACAGAACAAAAGTAGTGAAAAATATCTTTGTACTGACAAGAAAATATTATACTTCTTCCGAAGAAAAAACACGTGACCTCAGTGAGCTCGTAACTTGAGCCCGCGATATGATGATATGAAATTGGTGCGCAGATACCTTGTCTTGACAGGTGTCAATTGACAATAACATGGATGTCCAATATCAAAGAACGAGGCTATAAATCAAGGCTGCATGTCTCTGCCAACCTATTAGCTGAAGTATGGCCGTCACCTTGCGCGTCGTCACCGTCGCCGCGCCGAACACAACGGTCAAACGTCGGGCATGCGCAAATGGGTACATATTTTGGCAGCCGCGCGCCAATTTCCCGCGCAAAAATTTGAAGGAAAACATGGGAAACAACCGGTGTCACGCAAAATTTACGAAAAAAATTGAAAAGTTCATAGAAATATGTAAAAGGAAAAGAAAGCAGGTAAAAGGAAAACTTAAGACTTTTCAGACACAAAGTTTACTAAGTTACTGGTATTCTGTTGATTTACCATTTTGTTTTGAGCTTTACCAAAAAGTTTGTAAGTTTTGAAAACCCGTGTCATGCTACGAGCCGACGGCGTAGTATATTTTTATTGTTTTTATTAATCATACGATGCGTGACGCCGGAAACGGACGACAAACGGTGTGTAAAAGAAGGAAAAATGGGAGAAGAAAAGGACAATTGCAGTGATTCGGCTTTGCTCAGACGAGCTGGAAAAATTTTGGTAAGGACTGTGGGGATTCCTTCCGGATCCTGGATTTGTCTGAAGCACAGGAGCGAGATGAATCGAAACGACAAACGATGTTCATGTCCATCGTCATGAGGGCATAGCTGGCCAAAATACCGATCCCGAGCCTGTACCTGGTCTTTGACCAGGTGGGAAAATCTCTTCTAAGCTACAAACCTGGGAAAAACTGGTGCACTAAATGCAAAGTCCAGGCGAACAAAAAATTCAAGGAGCACGGAAAATACATACCGCGGAAAAGAAAGACCTGCAACAAGTAGAAGGTAGAACAATTTTTAACTCTTATTTCTGTTAGTTCTCGTTGTACAGGCTAAAACATAAACAAATATATAAATAACGAGGAAAATGTCATTTATAGCATGCCGATGACCCACGAAAAGAACAATGTCATGAAAACATTTTGGCCGCCTTTTAGTTGATCGATTGCTCGCACATGCGCAGACGTTTGACCGCTGTGTTGCCGCGCCGTCACCGTCGTGCGTATGCGCTCACGAGCAATACTGCTAGCCATGATAACGATGAGAAAATCAGTTCACGGTTTTCCTCTTTTTATATATATATATATATGGGTATGGTGCTCCGCTTGGCGGCCCTTCTGAGCTCCGCTATAAAATAATTCTCAAAAATATGCACAAATCGCAACATCGCAACATTGTTGGATGATGTCGCGGCATGTTGCGAAGGGCTGGCCAAACGCAAGCGACATCACTCAACAGTGTACGTGTTTAAGGCAGGGGTCATGAAGGCCATATTTTTGCTGGGTATTATGGTTTGAATGCAAATATCTCGTTCACGTTTCAAGCAGTGAAAAATCTCTCTGCTTACTTCACATAGCTACGTTTTGGGCTGTTTTGTAAATTTTTTGGTGATTTTGGGTATATTTGGGGATAAATAGTTTTTCTCAAAGGATTAGTAAAATTTATGGAAACAGGAAATTTTGAAGATTTGATGTTGTTTTAAAATTAGAATTTGAAGTTAGAAATTGGTAGACGTACGCCAAACAGTTGCCCACCAATTCAACCCGGGGTGCCCTTTTGGGGGCAATCAACTGTCTGGTGGTGTTCCAAACCCCTTTTTATCCTTTTAATCCTTTTAATTCCTCTTTAAACTTCCTAAAATTTCACCTAAATGCATGTGTACCCCTGCCTTAAGTCCCCCAGTCTCCTGGCGTTCGCGGACTTAAAATCTTGGCACGTTCCCAGGCTAGCGCTGCGTAAATTACGTAGAGGATTTTTTTTGATTGAATGATAACATTTCTCATAAATGTTCCACAGGCAGGGACGGCCCTCCAGCATTTCTATTGAATCAGTTGCCTCCCTCTCCGTCTATGTTTCTCTCGTTGATTTCTTTTCACAGCCGTTAAAACTGTGCGCCACTTTCGCCATGCTTAAAGACCAGTGCTTTGAAATAGCAAATCGAATTGCATGCCCTGACCGTAGACTTTTGCACGAACCTGGTCAGACTCGAAAAACATCATGAAACATCCACAAGTGTTGCATGAAAAATTTGACACTCAACATGTCGCAACGCGTCACAACTGGGTGGCCAAACGCGCGTGACATGCTGCGCCCAAGTTACGATATGTTGCGTTGAAAGGTTGCGATAAAAACCAGAGGACATTGCTTGATTGTTGAACTTAACGCGCAGCAGGCTAATCTGTCCTTTTCAGTCTGAAACATTTTGGTAAAGGTTGTTTATCGACGCATAACTGAAAATAGACCTCTTAATCCCCTCTAGTTGCAGTTCATTTGTCATCCTGACCCTGTTTTCGGGTTTCATGTGATGGGAAGCAACTCGACTCAACTTCTTTATTACAGTGTTAGTTATTAGTGTATAATTTCACGTAGCAATCTTTCTGTTGACAAATTTCCTGTCATTTTTGTGCAATTATTTGAAGCGATGTTTGTTCTGTTTAGGCTGTTTTCATTTTCAATGAGATTTTGCGGTCTGCGGTTCTCAATCTCAGGCTACCCTATGAGCGAATCAGAGCAGCCTTCTGCGACTTTTTGTCCTGTTTTCCAAACATACCCGGGTTATTAGGGACAAACTATTATATTTTTAAGGGAGAAGCATCTGGAACAAATGGAAAAAAAAATTACTTGATTTCACCGATCCTCAAAGTGATACAAAGAGCATCCTGATCGCCAGCCATTATTTGAGGTGTGTCGCGACGTTGAAAACAAACAGAATTATAATTTGAGCCTTCAGGTTATAAATGACAACTTTCTAACGCAGAAATTCCAAAAACGTTCTCGCTAGTGGAATCAACTGAAGCGTCCAATAAAACCCAAATACGGTAATTGTTGACTTCCGCAGCAATCTTTTTACGTCACGCCATCATCGGCCAATCTTACTTGTATGACGTCACCAGAATTTACACCTCGTGAAACAAGCTACGGATATAGAAGCCGAGTAGTTTTTGCCTATTTGCTGTAGTTTGTGCAGTGTAAAGGATGGCTGAAAGTGACCCAGGTAAGGTTTAATTGCAGGAGCAGTAGTGTAAGTATTTAAGAGCTCTAAAGTTTCTAACTTAACGAAGTTAGCGGGCTCTCTTTATCTTCTTCTGTTTCGCATGTTAATTCGATGGCGGTCGCTGAGAATTACACTGTAGATATCAAGCTATTTCGCCAACGATTTTGGAAGCGCCTTAGGAAAATAAACGCGGCACTGAGTGAAAAGAAGTAAAATTCAAATAGTATTATTTCGACTGTGAAGATGTTGTGACAAGATTTGAGAACGAGGTTAGTGTTTTCTCGCACGTTTCTGTTAGTTGCCAGATAGCTAAACAAGACAGTCAACAACTAGGTAATGTGTTTGCACTACCGAGTAAATGTTGGAGAGGAAAGGCGCTTTTTATCCTTAAAATGATCGTTACAGGGACTGTATTTCAATCAACCAAACACCCACCATAGTTCGATAAGTACGATTTCCGCTTTTACGGAAACCAAAACTCGATCGTTCTAAATATAATAAGCTTAGCCTTTTGCGAAGCTCGATTATGATCTCGAAGGGCAACTTTTCATCAAAACATGTCGTTTATTTATGGGTCCCCTTGTACTATCTTTATTAGCAAAGGCTGTCAGCATCAAATATAAACTTTAACACAATTTTGGGTGGAGGAAAATATTGAAATATTGTTCGTTTACTCCCCAATGCTTTTCATCTTCGAAATTCGCATGCAAATTGCGTGACGAATATATCGAATGTTCCTATTGGAACAACAACGACAGTGGGATTAGTACACACAAAAAGCATGGATTATCAGAATTATCTGTAATTTTTGGCGAGCTAGATGTTTGTAATCATCGGGTGTTTTGCAGACACTTTGACGTCAAAATTGTCCCGCCCTCCGGGCTTGGTTCGGATCATGATACAGTAGTCTAAGTTTGATTTTCGATATAGCTTTACGAGGGTTTAATTTCTTTTAAACAACAGTTTCTTCGTACTTTTATTCATTTCATTGGTAGTTAAGTATTCACCTATCAGTCAGATAATTTTACTGTCAGCGAGAATATCATTTTTAGAATATCTGAATGTATTTGATTAGCTGCTTCTAGAAATTTCGTAATTTATTCGGACTTATTGCTTGTTTTGTTATTGTTGGGTGAATATGCAAGTGTATATGTATGTTATTTTATAGTTCTGCACAGTCGCTCGATGTTTGCTCTCTATCTGTCTTTATGCTACAGCATCAAATATTTTGAAATGATATTGATCTAATGAGGTATTTTGGGGTGAGTCCTGGAATAGGTAGAATTCTAAAATTAATTTGTTTCTAATTAAAGTGTTTTTAGAATATTTAGATATTTAATCTGTTTTCATTTCAAAATTTTTTTTACACGTTTTTCATGATCTTAAGACATAATATTCCCTGCAAAATTACCATATAATTATAAAGAGGGGTAGGGCTTGCAAATTGTACATGTACCTAGAAAATCCTGGGTCTGGATAACTTTTGATCCAATCTCGAACTTTCAGAATCCAGTGTCATTTTTGTGTCTCTTGGACTGTCTTGGTAGTGTCAGTCTCCAATTTTCAAAGAAGGTATTTTGGCGAGTCTCTGGTTTTACTAGTTACTCTTCACCCGGCCTTCATTATATGTAAATGATAGCTAATTTTGATATGTCTGTTAATGTTGGTGTGTTTTGCAATCTTGTTGATACTCAGTTGCCAATATCAGCATTTCTTTCATACTACACATGATTGATAAAAGAAATCATTTATAATATTACAAATTTGGAAAACTGTGACATGCAGACTTTCTTTCTAACCATACTAGATTTTGTCTGTAACAGTGTGTTTCATGCTGGAAACTGGGAAATATTGGAAATATCAAAATTATTAGACAGTTGACAATTTTGAATTCCTATATTACACTTTTTCATGATGTTTCATTGTTAAAGACCTCTTCTATCTTAATTTTGAAAGCTTGTAGCCTATTAAATACACCGGATGACAATTAGGTATTAATATAATAGCACTTACATAAAAACCCATTTGCAATAGGATCCTAAGCTTTGTGTTATTGCTCCTGATTACTACAATCCGAAGTTCAGTAGTTACTTTTATTTAAAATATTGACCTTTTAATAGCAGCAAATTGAAGCACTTAACCTTTAAATGCCTGAAATGGCAAGAATTTGTAAGTTAGTAATATGTGAAAATCAGGTGAATATCAATCAAGTGTACATGTAAATATGGTCCTAGATTATATAATATTAGATTTAAATGGCTATGGGAGGTATAGTGGCCCAATGGTTGGTGTGTTGGATTCTGGATGGAGCTTGCCAGAGTCAAAACATTGTGTTTTTGGAAAAGACATTACTCTCCAGAATCTATGAGTAACAAGAAATTAAAGGTTGAGGGTAACCTTCAGGTGGACCAGCATCTCATCCAGTGGGAGCAGAAATACTCCCAGTCACGTTTTGTAACAGAACCAGAGATAAGCAATAACCTGAAGGGCCACCTGTCTAGGCTTGAACGCAAGTGTGCCACATGTGCCTCTGGACTGTATTTTCCAGTTCAAATAATAGTTGAATGTCTGAACAATTTAATTTGTGATCATCATTTCTACTGCAGAAATATATATACGAACCAAAGAAACATTCAAAGATTAAGCCACAAAGAATAAGTTTTAAGTACAATTATCCGCACTGATTAGACTTTTATTCTCCTCATCTGTCTGCTTATCAATGCACATTTAGTGTTGTAAGGAGGAATATAATTTTGATCCTGATGCTTGAAACTGAAATATGGTCAGTTGCTTAACAGCTCTCTGTTGTATCTACTTGATAATAATAGCCACGTAATTTATTATTTTTTGTAGATCTTTCAAACTCCTTTGGTGGAGCCATACTTCATGAGCCCCAACCTTATGTACCGTCAAACCCGATCCATGAAAATGATATTGAAAGACTTCTGTCAGTGGAGAGCGAGGTGATGGAAGGATCATGGTCTCGTGTGAAAAAGACAAAAGATGCTGAAGTCTGGAGAAGGGATTCTAATGAGGAGGGATTTCCACCAATTACAAAGGTATGGATTTTATGATGATTGCTTTCAGTGTAAAATTGCATTATTTTTGAGCAGTTCAATAACTTGAAATACAATCTTGCATTTGCAGTACACTGATGTACGCAGAGCTGTGCACATCTTGTACATATATAATTTTTTCAAGGCAGCATTAAGTGCTGGCATTGTTGTCATGAGACATGTATTTTTACATCTGTTTTAATGCCAGTCTTTGCTTTTTTCCAAGGCTGTTCTACAACTGGAAGATGTTCCTTTCAAGAAAGGTTAGTAACAGTAACTTAAAGTACATTTCTAGTGCACTGACTAGATGCTTCATGGGGTGATTAAGGAGAATAAATTTATTTGAAGTTAGCTGTTGTACCTCCATGCACAGGCAGTCCAAGATTGAGCTGTAAGTGATGGCCATCTTGTGTAATAGTGAAAAGATTTGACTTGTTTAGAAATAACTTGCACAGCGTTTTTCAAGAGAGCAGGTCTCTTCCCTTTAAATGAATTAATAGGATATGTAGAATTGATGGTTTTTCCTGAAATTCGGCTAGAACATACACTGATAAATAAGAAACAAAACTGACAATGTCAGTAAATCATTATATTTTAACTTGTTTTCTAGTGGTGGCCTCTCATGCAACATGCTTTGTGAATTGTTTGACAGTGGAACTTGACAGTTAAAAGATAATCAGTAGAAATACAAGAAAATGCAGACATACAGATTGATTGTTATGAAGACGTCACTGATCATCGCAGTGAAACATGTACACACGACTTAAGCAGTTGTGTATATACATTATGTAACTGCGATGATCAATCGAGTCTTCATATCTTTCTCCACAGTTCAAATATATGATCTTTCATACATTCACCTGTATTGCACAGCTACTTTGCATCAACTGTTATTTTGGCATTAATGGCTTCTGCGTTACAGAACATAACTTTATCGCATTCTACATTTCATAACCTTTCTATTGATATATAGTTTGTGGGGGTTTCCATGAAATTAGCGCATGGACAATTTTTTTTAGAGGACACCCGTGATGGTTTGGAGTGATGCCCTATCTTACTTCCATGGCGTATTTGTTGTCTAATGTGTGAACCCTTTTTCCTCTTCCTAAGAGAAAGGAAGTGATACATGTAACTCACTAAAACTGTGTCAAATCAGTGGAAATACAAACGGACAACAAGCAATGCACAACAACAACAACAACAACAACTTGTAACAACAATATAATTACTACTACAACTATTAGTAATTATTAGTAATTATTACTAACAAAGGCATGATAAACTATGTATGTGAACCTGGACATTGCACAGACACGAAATTAATCTTGGTGGGTCAGGCCAAAGATCTAGTATATGTCTGCTGTCAGTAAACATTAGACAAATGTTATAATCCAATCTTGCTTTGGACAGATCTTGCTTTGGATAGAGCAATTTATCTTTGGCTTACCTTGTACCTTTGTGCTGTAGTACAAACCAGAACCTAAACATGTATTAATTAAGTGTCTACAAGATGGTGAGTTGTTTACATGTAGTTCAAGCCCTGAGGAAGAACAAACCATAAGGAACATGACATTTATATAAATTTATTTATTTAATTGTTTTTCATAATATTTTGTTTCAGCGGTGAAGCTGATGACAGACTGGAAGTTGCGTCAGGAATGGGACAAGACTGCAGCTGTTGTGGATGTTTTGGACAGAATAGGAAATTTCAAAGTGGTTTACAAGTAAGGAAACTAAGGTTTTTGCTTGACATTCTGCAGACCCTACATGTTCCTCACCATCAGATCCCCTCTGCAAATGTACAGAACCAAATCAGGGTATTACGAGTGTAGAGGCAGTATCAACAAAAATGATATGAGTGCAACTGTCATGACTGTCATTGACTGAGATGAGTGGTGGCTGAATTGAAAATGCTGATGGATATAACATGGCATGTTTTCTGATACAGTTCTTGTGCCATCAACCCTACACATTTCCTTTTGTGTTTCCTCTCTGCAAAGCAACAATTATTTTTAAAACTTAAATTGCCGTTCTCCTTTTACAAGGTAGGGGAACTGCTAAGGGCTTTCAATGGGCTAGTGAATTTTTCTTGGAAATTGCTGACAATTGCAATGACCTTACTTAAATTATTACAACAACTAACAATAAATTAAATAAGTTACAACTGTATATACCTTAGTCTCCCGTAAAGGACATTTAAATCTAGATGACTTGACTGTACAAGCTCTTTGACTATGTAACGTAAATTCTGATCAATACATTATTTCATCAGCCGCCTGAAGATGCCGCTGTTTTGTACTAAGAGAGATGCTGTGCTGGCCTCATTAGAGCGTTATGACTCAGACCAACACTGTTATATCCTGGCACTACGCAGTACTGAGCATCCTCTTATTCAAGAAACGCAGAAGTCAAGCTTTGTGAGGTGAGTCAGATTATCAGCAATTAATTATAAATATTAATTATCAATTAATAATTATTATAGGCCATACATGTCAGCGTTTACCAACTGGTCATAGCATTAAGTGAAGGAACTCAATAACAGCTTAACACTGTTGAGGAACTCAAAACAAACCCAGGAAAGCTACCATTGGGCAAGGACCATGTGTAGTCAAATATGGGAAAAATTGGAGAAGATAAACTTGGATTGCATTAAATTTTTGTATACTTTTATGATTAGTTTGGTACTAGACAGTCACATTACATATTAATTACTAGGCCCCGTCTTTTTTCAAGTTTATCTCCTGTTTTATCAGAATCATTAATTTCACAAATTATGACAAGAAATCATCCTTGTTTGTTGTGTGACCTTGACTTTGCCAGTAAGAGAATTTTGTTCTGCCAGTGTGGAGTTTAGAATTGGAATTGTACCGATGTTTGAGTAAAGTTGACATAGATGTAGTAGTACCATAAATCCTTGAATTAGTGCCTCCCCTTGAATAAGCACGCCCTTCCAATAAACGCCCCTCCTACATGTAATTTATAATAGGGGGCTCCCCTTGAATACACACCCCCTCCCCTCCCCCTGTTACATAGACAAGCACTGAGACAACAAAGGATGTATAGTTTGGGTTATGTTCAATCACAAGCAAATGATTATTGACTCATTCAAGTACTGCGCATTGACTGTGGCAACGGATAGTAGTGAAGATCTGCTGATTCATTGCCCTAAAGCCTAACTAATGTGCAGCAGGTCTAGATCAGCTAAAGGGGTTATATTGCGTTGTTCTTCAAGAGAGAGAAGATTCTTCTTAGACTTCTAAGAGGCTGACACATACATGCATTACAAAAAACCCATCATATCTGGGAAAAATTAATTAAGCACCTGCCTCGTGTAAATGTCTCCCTCAAATGAGTGCCCTGGTCTTCTCCTAAATTTTAAAAAAGTGCTCCAGATGCAAATTAGAGGATTTAGGGTATATGAAGGGATTCTCTGGAAGGAGGTGAACTGTCTGTAAAATTTAGGTGTCCTCAAGCTGCAGAATCAAAGAAAAGGTGTGTTCATGTGTGCATGTTGTATTGCCCACAGGGCTGAGACCATCCTTTCAGGCACAATAATACGACCAGTTGGGGATGGTTCCCAGTCCTCCACTGTCACCATCATCACCCAGATGAAGCTGAAAGGCTCTGCGCCACAGTTCATCAAAAACAGCTACCTGGCTGGGAGCCCTGTGAAACGAATGCAGCTGTTGAAGAAATTCTACATTAAACACCAAGGTGATGAGGACAGCAACTTGAGTTTGAGTGGCAGCGATAAGGACATCAAGATGAGTCCGTTCACCAGTCCTAAGAAGCCAAAGTCCACGAGTTCCACTGGAGGAAGTATTGATAATGTAATGGATTAATGTTATTTAGAACTATTTATAGAATCAATTTAATTGCAACTGAGGGTAGTAAGTATTATTTATTTTGCACCAATATTTGTAATGTTATAATCACGACTAGGGTGGTCAAAAACTTTTGAGGTACTGGCCTGTAGTTCTACTATTGGAGTAGACGGCTGATCCTGGGGGAGGACATCCACATAAAAAGGCCAGGGGTGCTTGCATACCTTTTAGGGGTTAAAAAAAGCAGTGTTGGTACCTTTTAGGGTGTTCAATCTCAAAAGGTCCAGCTGGAGCTTTTGTGGTGCCTTTTAGGGTATTGAGGTGAAACAGTATGACAGGAGATAATGTGTTATGTAAGAAGTGGTTCCTCTTACTGGGCGGGGGGGGGGGATTTCAAGCCACGCCCACAAAACAGGATCTTGACACCTCTTAGGTTTTTTTTCAAAATTTGGGACAAGCACCCCCACCCTTTTTTATGGGAGTCCACCCCTCAAGTGCTGATTCATCATTTTCTAAAGGATCAGATGAAGGAAAGCCTAGCAGAGTAGCCAGCCAAGATCACAAAGTAGTTGGTGATTTTTGCCAACTCTGGACTTCTAACAGTTATAATAATACTTATTATTATTATTATTATTATTGTTAATGTTGTTGTTGTTGTTATTATTATTATTATTAGCCCTTTGTATAATAATTGATGTAATGTTCTGTAGAGCTCGTGTTTTCCAGGCGTAGTTGTACTCAGTAGTCACATCGATGAACTTGATGTAAGATTTCTTGCAGTTGTTAGACTGTGATTAAGGACATGAAAATGCCTTCAAACGCATGTATTCATGCAACCAAATACCTGTGGATGAGAACAGCTTACTATTGCTGTTTTAACAATAGTTATTGCATAATTATAATCCCATTCATATTTTGGGAAAGTATTTGTATTCAGCACTACATGTATAGCGAGTCACAAGAAGGAGGTAGTTGTTTTATAAAAAGTATTATATGTATTTGTTAGTAGAGCTAGTCTTCTAGGGAGAGGTGGTGGAGACTGAGGGTGAGGCAGGGGGCCTCTGAACCCCCAAGTCCTTCAACCCCCTTTTCTCCTATAATGATCTTACCTCCCCTTCTGACCCCCTGCCCACCCCTGAAGTAAATTTCTACTAAACAAAACATCAGCATGAATAACCATCCAGCTTTTCATATCGTCCTAGCGTAATGAAGCATACATGTTCATGTTGGAAGAATTTAAAAGGGAAGATTCTGAAAGGCAGCTTGTCTTCATGTGTTATTATCTTTCAACATTTCTTGTAAGAAGTGTGGAGATTAGCTAGGGGAATTTGGCTGTAGTGGCTGGATAGCTTGTAAGTACTTACTTTTAGCTAAGAGCTTCATATAAGCAATCTTTTTTACAGGAACTGGAGGTTGTTTTTGTAACATGCACTGTCACATTACAATGTTGGCTTGTGGGAGGCAATTTGTTTTATCACGTAAGTCTGATCACAAATTCACATTTACAACTAAGCAAAATGTCACTTTCTTGATTTTTTTTTTTCTTTCTGTTTCTTTCCTATTCCATTCTGTTCTATTTTATTATTTCCTTTTGTGTCGTTTTTTGTCGTTCAACAAAAAGGAACTATGTATTAAAGAAGGGATTATGTTAATTATTCAAAAGAGATCATTCCATTTACAAGTTCACAGTTGATAGAGTACATGGAATATTGTAAATTTCTTTCAATTATGTAGCTAATTTTTAGATAACCATGGGAAGCTATGGTGATTTCCCTTCCTGAGCTTGGGATAGAGTTAAAAGATAGAGTTTTAAATGGGATGGCACTAGTTATTAGCGGATAATTTAATTTTTAATTTTTAATGGTATCGTATTTTAGATTTTCTTTGTTGCTACAGTTAAGTACATGGCACCATGCACAGAAAATAGTTTTATGTATTTTACCTTAAGTTAGACAAGTTAAAATGCTGATGCTACAGTTGTAAATTAGTTCATTGTAGTCGAGTGTCTGAGGAAATTTTACAGAGTCAAACAGAGATCTACTTGGATATGTTAGTATCTTAACTTTGTATTTCATATTTTTTTAATGCCCTGAATAGATTATGTAGACCAGAAAATTTCTCGTCTCACGATGATCCGTTATGATCAACTGCTTGCTTAAAATTGAGAATTATCAATAAGTAAGGAAACATTTCCACTAATCTTTTAAACCGTACTGCCCTTTACAGTTTGTTTACAGCAAACCCTTAGGCCTTTTGTATGAATTAGAAAGATTGCTTTTTAGTTGATTGCGGAAAGCCATTTGTTGGCATTTGCAAAAGCTCTCTAACTGGTCAAAAGTGCACGTTTTGCTCACGTTAATTTTGAACCAATCTTATTAGGATCGTCACGCAACGCTTCTCCTCACGATGGGGAGAAGCGTTGCGTGACGACTCTAGTAACGACTGTGAAGGAGACTAACCAATCAGGTGCTAATCCCAACGTTGATAAACGGTAGTCTTACCTTCATCTGAACTCTGGAAAGATCGTGCTGTGATTCTTCACTGTAAACGTTTTCTAGTTCACATTTGTACTCTGTATTTTTTTAATCAGGTAGAGTTGAGTGATAACTCTAGCTAGGTTGGGTTGTCCATTATACCTTTGTACCTTGTTAACTTTGTATTCTCATCTCTAGTCAATTTGTCTAAGAAGATTCAAATAAACTGGAGTAATGTAGTTTGGGGTGCATATATTTTTGCTAGGTGCGAGGCGCACCTGTCACGGATGCCATTACAAGTGTCGTGACATAACGTCACGCACTATGATCGCAATGTAGCATGGTTAAGTATGGATGAGCACGCCTTCAAGATGGCGTGGTAATGTTGTTGTTTTTAGATTGTCGTTATTAAAAATGAGCCTTTATTCTGATTTGAATGATTGAACGAACAGTGAATTTCGAGAGAGCAATAACAGATTGTCAATGTTTGAATCTTCTACAGTACCCAGCTAAAGTGTTTAGCTCCAATTCGCACGCTGCCAGAATGCGGAAAAGGCTCTTCGTGTCAGAACGCTTGCTACGCAGGCTAAGACTGGGTATGATGTTGGTTCAGATGGCCGCGTCTCCTTATTTGGATCGTCACGCAGAGGTTTTTGATGGTGACGTCGCGCCCAAAGAAGGACTGAAGTAGAGACAGGTTTTAATACAAATTGGGCTATCTAAGGTTTGATAGGGTTTTCAGATCAGATCAACTAAAGTTTTCAACGCTTAACAACCCAACGCGATTTAACTCAGATTGATTCTATTGAGCCCATAGTTGCGTGCACTTAAGAGTAAACGTGCGAGATCGTTTGCCCACCCAACGCAATTTACTTGTTTCTACTGGCCGCTCCGGTTGGCAAGGTCTTCAAATTTCGATAATGTCCCCTTATAATTTAAAAATAAATAAATAAATAAATGAAACTGGCTACACAGTGGAGATGAATGAAATCCCTTTCCCTCTTTTGCACAGTGAAGAAAGCGAATGCTCTGGGGATCTGGGATCGAGTGATTCATCTGACACCCAGAATCCTTATTGAGCATTTCGACCGCTGGTCGAGGGCTAGAAGAGTGCTATTGATTTTGTTTCTTGAAAGAGAAGCCCGTCTGAAGTTCTCGGTTAGTTGGAGCTAAGCGGAAAAAAATCAAGGAGCACCAAGGCGAATAACGGAAAGCTTCCCATTCTCGCCCCCAGAGCAGCAGTCCTCCCCCCCCCCCCCCCCCCACCTTCCCTTGGCTGGCTTGGCTTGACACGAGAAATAAATGGCTCTGGCTCTGGTTCTGGAAACACACGATTTGATTGGATAGAGTTTTGTCTAAGGTTTCCTATAATTAAATGTTGGGAAGGGTCCCATTTGCATGAAAAAAAAATCTTTTTTTTTTTCACTTCTTTCGCCTTTTAAAGTCTTATAAGGTCTGTAAGTGCTGTTTTCGAACAATTTTAGTGATCAACCATTGGATATTTTCGGTGAAGGAAAAAATGACAACGGCTGTCTCTTTTCCTTAATTTCTGCTGGAAATAGACATAGACAGTTTATTTTACTTGGACAACATACTTAGCTATAGTAACAGTACGTCCCATAAACTTGATAAGCAGGGTCTACAGGACGCACTAGCTAGTTTACAGGTGCGCCAAGAAAACAAAATAACAAAGTAAAAATGTATTTACAATTGGTTATAAATATTAAACTAAACTATCTAAGAATGTATTACTATAAAATATCTAAGAATGCATAAGAATATAAAAAATGAATATAAATTGTACAGATAAAAACTGCATAAGTAAGATAAGAAAAGGAACAAATTGTTAAAATAAGTTTGTATGTTGCAACTGATGTCCACCTCTCTTTTTCCTCCTATTTTCTACAAATTTTAGTTATTTCTACAATTTTCAGCTGTTGTATAAAAATTGTTTTCTAACTTTCCACTCTCCAATAAGAAGGGGCTAATTTATCGTTTTTTTTTTTATCCTCTCTTGATGTCGATAAGCGCTGTGCAATAAGCTGAAATGCTGCACATTTCTGCAGCAGCTCGCTTCCCCAAGTTCCTCTTGGCTTTTCAAGTTTTCTCTTCTGAAATGTTTACGCGAGCAGAAGCCATTTCTGGGTTAACTGAGAAAGGTCTCAATGGGCCAATCGATTTTTTTGTTATGCGGAACAACGCGCATGGAAAATCATCTTTTGTCTGTGGCTGCAGCTCTACCAGATTGCGTGCCAGCGGGTATTCTAACAAGTGAGCGACCGCTCATTAGTCTTACTTACCGCCATTTTGTTTTCGCTTCGCGTGAGGCCGAGATTTAACAAATTGACGTCAGTTTTCACATGCGTCTGTCCTGTTATTGATCATGAGTTTTGTCATAACGCCACGAGGTGATAGCCGAGTGGATCCGCAGACTACTTTGACAATGTTATGACGAAATTCATTGTCAATAACAGGACAGACGCATGAAAAACTGACGTTAATTTGTTTTTTACGATAACAAATTGTCAAATCGTCTGCTCTGGCTCGTTGACGCATCGCAAATATTATAAATTCATGTGTCTGTCGCGAGAATTTCTGTAGTTATCGTAAAAATGTAAATGTTGAAAGCAAAATCGTTTCCCATCGGAGCGTATGTGTTACAGACGACCTAAACGGTAAGGACCAGTTCTTTGAACTTTCTGCGAAGTGTTGTAAAGTCTTTTTTAGCGATGTGCTGGGAAAATAAGCTTATTTCGTTTCGTTTCTGTTACACAGATTGTTATCTCGGGCAAATCATGCATCCTTGTAATTCAGTGTTAAGAAACCGACTTGTGTCGTTTTGGGTTTGAAACTCTTCCGGTCAAGTGACTTAGAAGCAGTCACAAGGGTGATGGTTACAAGTAGACCCACACCGAAAATTTAGGGTTTACCTTCCCCGAATATTTGCTCAATAAAATATTTCTCCAGGTATTGTAAGCTTACAGACTCTTTCAGAAGTAGAACTTTACAGAAATCATTATGCACGGACTGCAATGGAAACTCTTACTTCCGACATTTTTGCACCTCTTTTAAAATACGTGGAAACCGCGAACCAGTTCAGTGATCAGCGTGCCAATGTTAACATTATATCAAACAATATAAACAAAGAAAAAGGCGTGGAATCTCTTTTTATATCAATCTTAATTCCACGATTACAAACTGGATTTTTGTCACGTTGCTTTAGGTGAACATTTACACACCTGTGTGAGGGATACTGCGAAGGTAAAGTGTCTATCCCAACAACTTATCACGATGGTACCATCTCTCATTTTCCCTGTTAGGATAATGGGGCCACGAAGCGTAGGCTGGCAACGCAAGATGTAGAAAAATAATCCATTAACTGTGTTAGAAACTGCCTTCATAGCGTTTAGTCAGTTTCTTTACGATAATCTTCAAGTCAGTTATACTACAGTACGAAAAAAACTAAAGAATCAAAAGCTTGCGGTGAGTACGGCTGTACTCCTAATCATAAATAGGCAATTCACGAGTTGGAGTTGTTACAGGATACGTGATGAACCAGTAAGAAAGATGCAGGCAAACTGAATCAAAATTTTTAAGCTAATGGACGATTTGATAGGGCTTACATGACGCTACACCCTTTATCAAGGAATCCTGGCTTTTTAACCTCCCACTGTCTACTCTGATTCTGCTGCAGTTGCTGTTTCAAGTTCTGAATCATTTGCTGCATAATTCTTTCATTTCATTTTTGCGTTTACACAAGTAATTGGTTGAATGCCTGACTATCTTGGATAAGAGGTCGCCAGTCTTTAGCCTGCCTCATGTTCGCTTTCATCATGTTATCCATTTGACCTCGTTTAGCCTTGGCCGTAGCTACCATGTGTTCGCCGAGTCTCTTTAGTTCTTCTTCTTGCTTTGCCACAAACATTTCAAACTGTTTTGAGAGAGGATGGCAGCTTAGAGAAATATGTGTTACAGTGGGTGGTAGTGGAACCAACTTGAGAGAGTTAAGTGAGTATGAAGGTATGTAGAAAAAATGTGGGGTTGAAAAAAGAGGATTTGTTGTCACAAGTAATTAGGGAATCACCAAATGTATAAACAACGTCTAGTTACTTGAAATAATTAAGAATAAAAGGAGCTCTCCTGCCATCCTAATATTATGCTGTGCTCCAAACTGCTTTCTGTTTCAAATAAAATACTGCACTGACGAGGCGTTGTATGAACCAGCATGACAGGAAAGCGAGAGTTAGATCAAAATCAAAACTCTTCTTATGCTGTTTCATACATTTTGCATCACTTTAATTGAGAAAATTTTGCTTACATGAGTTTACAACATGAGTTTAAGGGGATGACGAGGTTCTTTATTCTCATAACCTATCTATTGGTTTTTGATATAAGGTAAGGAGAAGTTATGACCACATCATTAGTGGGGATAGTTGAACATCGCATCACAGCTGTATGTCTTACTTCCATTTTCCGTTCATGACTGTCTTGTAGTAAACGAGCATGTTCCTCCTGAGGGGAAAAAAATATTTTGTTAATTTTTTACATTTACATCCCATTAGTTGTTTGGTCCCTTAGGTCTTTTGTATCGTCCATTCTCTCATGGACTATAGCTATAAAAAAATACTCAGGAACTCTCTTAGTTCTTTTGAAAGATGCATTGTTATATCGTTAAGAAAAATGTTTCTGCATTTTGGTTAAGCTGTTTTTTCTTTACTAAAATTAAATATTATTGCAATCGCAGTTAGGTTTAATGATGCCAGAAATATTTCGCTCGCGGTTCAGTTTCTGAAAGCAACGTATAAAGCTAAATGGCGCGTAGAATTGCTGTCTTATATTGGTACTACAACAATATTGATGATATGGTTACTCAGTCGAATACTCGACTGTCTTTTCAATCTTCAGTCCTCTATTGCACGCAATAATTAACAATTATTCACCGCAGTGGAGGTGAATAATTGTTTCAGTATATACCACACAAGCTGACAAATTAGCGGACCACAACGTTATTTTATGTGTCACAAGCGGTCGGAAATTTTAAAATCTCTCGCGCCGGATGCTCTGAGCTGAATAGTACCTGCTAATCACCTCCGAGTTGACTAATCAGAGCGCGAAAAGCACTGTTCACTTGTGTGGTGTATACTAAAGTTTATTGTTTTTTTCCATCTTCTCAGCGGTCCGGAATCCTAAATCCTTGAATCTGATTGGTTAATCGCGCGCGTTCCAGCGATCCAGATTTTCCCATCCGGACCCCGGTCGCAGACCGCTTCGAAATTTTCCAACTTTGGCAACTTTTCAAGCTTTTTCTTACACCGGAAAACAACGTAAAATGTGAACAATCCACACAGAGACACACAACGCAGCAAATAAAGTGTTTTTTTATTTTTCGTGAATGTGTTTCGCTTTGATAACTTAACTTTACTTCAAGCTATGCGTTTCTTTTTCATTAACATCAATTTTTGTCACAACGACCTAAAACCAACCTTGTTAATCTGATGGTAATATTTCCAGACACAGTGTTACATGTAAAATCAGCCCAACAAATTCTGCAAACAGTATTGAATTTTGTGCCCGAAATGTCAAACGCACACGTACGCCAGATTTGAACTTAGCAGCTTCAAATAAAATTCCACACAGATGTTGCTTTCAAATCAACCGTACTGAAAAATAATAATCCTCTTATTTTCCGGTCCTAGGGCCTTTTTCTCGAAAGCCCCGGAAACTTTTCGGGCCCGTAAAGCTATTTTTAGTTCATCTGTATCTAAAAACGGAGAAGTGTATACGCCTGAAACTTCTTGTATGAAGGGAACCTGTGTTCATATTAAGAATACGGGAATAAAACAGCTCCGTAATGCCTCCGTAATGACCCTGGTCTTGAGAACGGCCGTCGGCCCGCGGTCTTGAGCCGAACTCAAGGCCTCAGGCACAGTTTTTCCCAATGCGGACCTCCCGGCCGACAAATAAAGTATATATTCTCACCTCAAATTTGATAATTTCTTGTTCTAGGTGGGCTCTGTGTGCAATTTCTTTACTCAGTCCTTCGTTGAAATCTTTCAAAATCGGCAGCCAACCCAGGTATAGCTGCATTTCTCTCGTGAATTTCTGAGATAACCAGTTAAAAAAGAGAAAGCTCAAACATCATTGAACCAGCAAGTAGTGAAGATATCTTAACCGTTGACGGGTTTATACATGTACAAGGTAGTGAAGTCATTTTCCTGGGATAACAAACCGGAAATAATCCCTCGAGTCGTGAAGCTGATACTTTCACTCGTAACACGATGTTAAGGTCAATATTATTTTCTTTAGGTTGTAAACTATGCAAAACTAGGAAAATTATATCTGTGTTGTTATGTTCCTTTTCATATATCAAGAGAGAGTGAAGGTGTGACTTACGAAGCGTCCACACTACGCCGGAGAAATTTGAAAACGCAGCTTTATTTCTACGGTTAGGCCGACCGTCCAAACTAATCCGTCACGAAAACGAAGCTTTATTTCTACGGTTAGGCCTACCATCCACACTAATCCGGCACGAAAACGGAGCTTTATTTCTACGGTTAGGCCTACCATCCACACTAATCTGTCAAAATATTCAAGAATACAATACAATACTTTACTTAGACACGTCACGTCTAAGAGCTGTACAAGCTCGTTCAAAATACGTACATGGAGAAAACGGAGCTTTTCGTAAACGCTCTTCAAACCGGAGGAATTTGAAAACGCCGGCTTTGCGTTTTAATGTGGACGGAGAACATTTTGAAAACGGAGCTTTTCGAAAACGATGGCATCACGATAATCATTTGATTTGCCTGCCCGAGTTTTCCTCAAATACAAATTTAAAATCACCGCTGATTGTTGCGTTGTCAAATTCCTCCTGCGTAGTGTGGAAGGAAAACATTTGATGCGTTTTCAGAGTGAAACCTCCGTTTTCAAAATCCTCCGGCGTAGTGTGGACGTGAAATAACTTGGAACGATTACCTTGGGAAATAAGGCCTATATGGGAGATAAACTCTCTTATTCTTTATCATCTTGTTATAGATGTAAAAGCTTCATTTACCGGATGAAATTCAAAGAACACAGCAGCACAAACATCTTTAGCGCCGGTAGCACGAGCTTTGTAGTCGTGTTCAAATCTGTTGTATCCAGCTACAATGTCTTCGAACACTACTTTGGCACCTCCCTCTCCATGTAGCTGAGCAAGGATTGGGTCTAGGTGTTCCTTCCTGAGCTGTTTTAGGAGACTGGTGCAGGATTCTCGTGTTAGCCTTTCATTTTCACTCCGCCATGAAGCCAACTTTTTGCCCAGAGCTTCCTGAAATAAACGAAAAAAAGAAAATGCAGAAAAGAAATTATAAAACCAAAAGTCCCAAGCTCCGTTTATATGCATGAGTTCTGTTATCATAAAAAAATGGGGAAAAGATATCCTTTTCAATTCATGTAATTCAAAATATAATAAAAGAATGTAAATTCAGTAAATGTTTTGAACAACTGAAAAAATATGCCAAAGCTCATCAACAGAAAACTGTCCACAAAAAACTGTACACTTTAACTTATGCTAGTTATGACAGCCGCCGTACATATGAAAAGCTGACGTTTTGAGTGTTAGAGCTGATTTTATTTGTCATTTTGTTCCTTTATGTTAGCAACTGAGGAGAAGGGTTAAGGCTTCCTGCGTCGGCTAAAGGCAACATCAATCTCGATCTATATCAGTGGTTACTTAGTGCAACTTAAGAGCAAACCAAGTATCAGTATAACAGTTTCTTAAAGCAAAAGCTGATTCCGGGCCATTTTCCTGAATCGCATGTGATGCAGAATTAAGCAAGGGACGCTTAAAAAGTTTTCAAATGTCGTCATTTGTTAGTAACGTAATATATGCTGTAGTTTTCAACCGTTTAATCTGCGATCCTGTTAAATTACTAGTCATTCGGTTGTAACGAAGGGTTTTCCGTGCGGAACTGCGCGGTTACGGAGGGATATGAACTATCAGCTTGAGTGTTGTGGAATGCAGGAAAAACGGTGGACGGACGTGTCTTGGCGGGGAATGAAAGGCTAACACGAGAATCCTACACCAGTCTCAGGAAGGAAATTGCTAAAAAAAAAACGTTTAGATCTTCTGTTTAAGATACGTTCGAGGAAATTGCCCTAGATATAGGTAAATTATGGTGTTGGTTGACAATACGCTTCTTCATATCTGAGAACAGGCAATATGAATAAATTACCAAATGCCGGACTATAAGTAAACTATTAGAGAGAAGTTCCTCTCTATGTCAACATTTATGAATTTGTAATTATCCTACATTGAAGATTCATGCATTGTTTTCTTGTGACATTTCCTATAGATTATGATAACTTTACAATTCTGAGTAAAGTGTGGAACTAATTTACGATAAACATGTGCAGAAGAGCAACTATTACACATAAACCTTACTACGGTTTTGGGGGGTGTTTCTCTTCTGTGACACGATGCAGAATATTTTTGTCTCGCTTGTCGCTCCTTACCGTCAGTTCTCTCAGATACTTTTGAGTTGTATCAGCAGATATCCACATTGTCTCCGCCTCCAGTTGAGAAATACCTTGCTCAAGGGCAGCATTATGACTGTTTCGAATTTCCTCGTTATCACAAGGCAGCTGACCTGCTAGCCTTGACGTCATGATGACGTCATAAGCCTTGAGCGCGACGTTCATAGCCTCAGAACATTTTGTCACTACAAACGCTTTCCAAGCTGTCTCGACATTAGGAATCACACCAGGAGTGTTGATAGCTTTCACATACAGCTGAACCAAGGCAGCCAGGCCTACAAAATTAATATTAATTAATTAATTATTAGTACTTGTTTAAGTCGCTTGTAACTTAGACCAGCCCTGGAAATATCTTTGACATTCGATCACCATGGTAATAGTTAGTGCTTTTTTCTCAACTGAGTTAAGAGATCTGTGTTGTTTATACCACATTTACGGCATACAGTGTGCATGTGTGTCTGGCCTATTGTACTGAAGAATCGTTAGAGGATGGCTTAAGATGGTCAAAACAAAATCAAAATAAATACTGGGATTAGTTATTGAAACGGTTTTTACTATAAAGGAGCTAACTTGTTTGTGTTTTATCAAGCTAAAGCTCTCGCAACAGAAAGATTTATATAATATCTCATGTTAGAAATCGTGAAGCATATCACATAGCGTTATTTGAGACCCTCTTATTTCACTACGTAAGCTCTACCTTCACCGGTGACCATTTCTCCATCGTTAAAGCTGTGTTTAGGAATCAGTGTGGTTCGCAGTAATTCCTTGAATTTCTCTATTCCAGAGGGAAAATCTGGATTCATCTGACTTTTGTTCCTGTTGATGTTTATGAACACTTTTGGATCACATGTGGGTGGAGGAAGTTTAGCAGCAAGAAAGCCAGGAAAGAAACGCAAAATGCTTTCAGCTACTTCCTGGTCCTGATCCACGCGTGACGAACCTTGATCTTTAAACACCTTAAGCGCAAAAGAGAGAATCACGAACAAAAATTTAGTATTTACACTGTCAATAAAGTCGGCATACGAGCCAAGGGGCCCATCAGGCCGAAGCTAATCCCGATTTCTGTAGCATGAAGCGACTAGGAGTATTTCTACTCCCTCCTGGATGGGACACTATTCCATCGCAGGGTTACCCTCAGCATCATAGGTCGCCGGTACCCATTTATACACCTGGGTGGAGAGAGGCACTATGAGAGTAAAGTATGTGGCCTAGGAACACAACACAATGTCCACGGTCAGGGCGCTCAATCCGGAGTCGAGAGCACGGTGAAATTGAAATTGATTGACAGCTCGGACAAAATTGAGTTCCGACAAACAAAATGTTGGACAAAAATTACATGAAGACTGAAACTTTTTACCTAAATTATAATACAAAGACTTCATAACAAAGCTCAACAAATATTGGTAAAACTAGTTATCGCGAAGTGTGTAAGATAAGAAATACACAAAAAAGCCGTGAGCCGCATGAGGACAAAAACATAATCTTGGAAATATGCCGGAGCCGATCACGATAGCATTTCAAAATTCCAGTTCAAAAACTAAATGTTTATGTTCTTCAGTACTACGAAGCAAACGCTAAGAAGGGCCCAACAAGACGTCTGTTCTGGAACATTTTGTAATAACGACGCATTTTGTTCTAGGTTACACATTTTGGAATAATCATTGCAGCATTCTGTAATAATGTGCGCGTTATGTAATAGAGGGTGCAGCATTTTGTAATAAATCAAAACTAATCATTTTGTAATAAAGGCTGCGGCATTTGGTAATATTAGTAAATATACGCAAATTGTTCTACTGTCCGGTGCAAATTGTAATAATGAGTTATTTCAAATAAAATAATGTGGTAACCGACACCGCTGATCTTCGTGATCGTTGAAAATGATTATTTAAAATTCATTTTATCATTTGAAAATAATAATCGTAACAATTATAATTTCCTCCAATGTGACTGTTGCATTATCTGCTGTTTTTTTTCTAATTAATCCGCGAAGTTGTGATCGGACAGTGTAATTGGACAGTTGGCTGTAATCGGACACCTGTAGTCGGACAGTTACCTGAGCCGATCATTTTAAGTCCTCTCCACTTAATCCCCCGATCACATTTATTACAATCACTATAGTAACCAATTCAAGAGACTGACTTTGTAAAATGGTGGAGGTTAAGTCTCCGGTTTAAAAATCACTGTTAAAAGCTCATTTTCAAATGAAACTTTTACTTTTGTGGAAAATTGTAATGGTTATGATTAATTGGTAACAGGACATCGTGTCGTCCAGTTCAGTCTGTAATCATACGAGCGATTAACAAAATCGGACAACCGCGAAGCGGGAGTCCGATTTGTTAATCACGAGTATGATTACAGACTGAATTGGACTCCACTCAGTCGTATTACCATTATTAATACAGTTAATGTCCCGCATTCTTTTGTAATTTACTAATATACAGGCAGCTGAAAGCGTATCCTCTGTTATTCGACTTTGATCCGAGCTGTTCATTACGACGACTTCTGAAATAAGGGAGTGGGCCACGAGATTATGGACTGGATCTTGGGTCCTGGAGCACAGTAGCACACGGCTGTATTAAAACGTGTACAGTGCTCTTTAGCCTGCATTTTGGTTAAACCAGAGGAGAGCTGCCAGGGACGCTGAAAGCCTGTTGCGACGATTTTGTTATTAAAAAAATACCAAGAGTGGCTTTTATGTTACCATTTACCATGTAGTTTTGTAGTTTTTTTGTATGTCAAGACGAATTCAAAGGAATTCTGTGGAGAAAAATCTCTTCTTTCTTTTTCAGAAAATGCTGACGTCAGCATTTTTGTTCGAGGTTCAAGGCTAATTATAATAAACTCGGCGCTGGACGTACCGAACCTCGGCTCATCGAATAATTTTTTCTACGGATGGCGAGAAACGAAAACAACAGCATGCAAATTTAGAATGACGAAGACTATTAAAAGTTGCAACTTACCCTTTTCAAGAGGTACTCCTTGACGTCCTTGTACTCAGGTGGAATGGATTGATTTACATCCCTGAGAAGCCAGATAAAGAATGGAAAGGTTTTATGGAAGAACTCTACGCCTTCTAGCCGAACACGCTTGCTCCCTCCTCCATTGCTCGGACGAACTTTTATCCGCTGAGATAACTTTACAATAAAACTGTGTAAACTGTTAAGAAATACCTGTTCTGCATTTTACTAACTTCTATAAATCAATCATTTTCAAAACCTACATCATTTCGATAATGAACCTACTTGAACAAAATGTAGGAAATCTTCGTCAGTGTACATAAAGTGACGTGCGCCACTAACCCTCCTCCCCCAATTTTTTTTCCTTTAATAAAATCTGCTAGTTTCCTTGATTATTTAAGCGAAAAAATTACCTTGATTGATAAAATCCCTGCGTTTCTGCAGGCGTTTAAACATGTAATTTCTGTGTTCACGACCGCGCAAAGCGGAATCTGGGTCGGGCTACTAGTGACGTCACTTCGGGAACCGGGCTGAAACACTCAAGAGACTTTTGACTGAGCTTCGAGGGCAGTCAAAACAATTTGGGGTTATTTGTGATTCATATTTTATCAAAACTGGACAAGAACTTTAAGTGAAAGAACTCTATCATCTAGCATTACAATTCGGAGTCTAGCTACGATTTGGACGGCTGCAATGTACATATCTTTGTTCCATTTCGAAGTGCGGGTAGCCAGTCGAGTTCGCCGCGTTGTATAATTATATTTAGGCCGGGATCGACAATTTGCCGGTCCATTTGGGTTATAAAGGTACAAATAATGACTGAAGAGTTAGGTTACAGCTCTTAAAGAGTTATAAAGATGTCAATGAACACGAAGAGTTGGTAATTTGACTTTACGGAACGTGCAAATTTCGGAGTGTCAAAACGTTTTTACATTCAAACATTAATTTCCCCCGAAATACAAGTTAAAATGCGATACAGTCGTACTCCACTCCTGCCTACTACTTCTCCAGATCAATACTTGAAAATAGTTTTAACATAAGAGATAAGCAGAGATGTCGGCAAACAATATTCGAAGGTGAGGTAACTTTTCGCTTCGTTATTGTCGACCGACCGTAGTATATGCATAGTCAATTACTGTGTATACGAACACAAGCTACGCAAATTTGCATATTTTTCACCAGTGAAATCATGGAAAATCCTTCGACAAGATCTTGAAAAGAGGTTTAGTATACTATCAGTTAAATGAATACATTTCTAGTTCACTGTTGTTTTGAATGAAATGTCCATTTTACGCACGCTAATAAGAGTCATCGACTTATTAGTTTGCGTTTAGGCTGACTGACTAGCGCATTCTTCTTTCTGCACGACAATCTCCGTCGGTAGTCATAGAGTCGAATCTTAATCGTTTGTTTCACTTTCCTCATATATTTATAAATGCTTGATCCATTCTAAGTTTGTAATGTAGATATATTCTGTTCCTCAAAGACGAAGCTCAAAGAACAAAACGATTCTGTATTCGGAATGGCCATTGAGAAACACGGCCGGATTACAGGCGACCTCCGGCCTGCGTGTGTTTTTATTAAAATCCACACATACATAGCTAGTTCACCAAGTCGAAGCCTCAACAATCTTCTTTGCGTCGTTGTAGAACGTAGGTTTCGTTTACTATTCGTTTAGACAAGTCTCTACTTCGAGTACAAAAAACGCGATGCGTTTAATTTACCGTGTAATTTCCTCACCTACAATTTCGTCTGGGACCCGGAGGATCGTTTGCGCTCGAAATAGTCATATGGCTTCCAGCTTATCCCAAATTCGTCTTCTGCAGTACCTTGACAATTTCAAGCTTTCCACTAGAGATAGAGAAGAATATAAAGGCCACGAAAATCTCTAAGTTTTTACAGTAGCGGCGAACCCGGGATCGAAGAAATCCTCAACGGCTCCCCGGCTTTAGCTTCGCACAGATCAGCCCACTTCTTTGGTGTTTTTCTCGTTTTTGGTAGAGTTTCATCGAGATAGGGGTATTGAATGAAGAGGAATACTCTATTCTACGCATCCTGTATTGCTACAGCCTCCAACAACGTATCTTCCTCGCATTCTGCAACGATTTTGACGCATGCTATCGCATGTTCGCATACATTCTTCTTAGAAACAAAATATTGTTATTCCCGAAATGACGTCAGAAGCCAACTCGTCCCATTCTCCGCCATTCCTCGGTCGTGAACATGGAAAAGGGCAAATTTACAAACTTTAAAAATTCATTGAAAATTAACGAAAATAGCTTCAACGATAATTTTTTCGCAGTGGTCATCAAGAGAAAACAGAAATTTAGATTAGCGAAAAAAAAATTTGGGGGGTTAGTGGTACTTTAAATACAGCGTAAATCCTCCAATAAGAACCCAGTCAGGGGCGTAGGAAGCACGGGCTTAACAAGAATTTCTGTAAATAATTTTTTTAGCGGCCAAAAGGCCATATTTTCTTTTTCTTACTATTCAATAGCGAATCACCGCCATATCAACGTTTTATTTTGAAAAACAAAATAATGACTTTCAATCTTATACATGGAAAAACGCTGAAAGGTTATTAACAAAGCAGAACTTTGAAATAGTTTTGTGCAAGAAAATTTAGTTGACTGACTAGTGCTTTATTTTCGATTCGGTATGGTCTGTGTAGCCACGAGATTATATCGACGACTGATCAATGTGAGTGACCAAGAGATTATCAAGGTAAGTACCTTGATAATCTCTTGATGTGACCAATGACTAATTGATGCAATCAATGACTGATCGATGACTAAAATTCTGTGGTCTATCGAATATTCATCGATCACACATTGATCATCGGCAATATTCAATGACTAATCAACTGATTGATTTCATAGAAGTCTTAATGTCATCGATTAGTTACGTCTGGCAAAGGATACTCTAATCCGTTAAGATCGTGTCTTGTGGGAAGTCCTACTGAATTGTAAATCAGCACAGAGGCCAGCAAAACAGTGAGTGTGAAGATTTGATTGTCGTCTAAACCTTCTCCTGTCACGGCATCAATGCCCTCTGAATCCAGTAAAATCAGAGTACACTCCTGGCCGTTGGCGTCCTGTATAAAACAGTCAATAATGAGTCACTGCGTGTCTAAGTGAGGTGCTAAGAACAGAAAAAAAACGAACATGGCTTGTCCTCCAGTCTACATTCCTGTATGTGTTGTTTTTCCGTCCGGCCAGACACAAAAAGGAATGTTTTCATAAAAGAAAAACATAAAAATTCTAATCGTTGTTGTTCTGTACACAGAAATATATTCAATGGAAATGAACTACTCTTTTAGAGGAGCTTTCTTGAAATTTATGGTATCAGTTCTCGTTGAACACTTTTATCATTTTTGGACGGAAGGAACACATCCGGTGTATTTGAATGAAAACAAATGAAAACGTTAACCTGTGGGTGAGTGGTAGCAGGGAAAAACGAATGCTTCTAAATAGCCGTTATTACAGACCATTAATATTTATTGCTTTCATATTTAAATAATCCACCAAAAGAACTGTTAAAATTAACAATTTCCATATCTCACTCGAAATTTCTGTGGCACAACCCACATCCAGATTCCCATGGTTTCTGGATTCAACTGATGTCCCAGAGGGAAAACTTCTGGTTGGTCAAAAGCCTCGCTTAAAATGTAGGATTTTCCTTTTCTGCGCGGTCCAGCAATTGATACCACACATACCGGACCTAGAAAATACGAGAAAACGATGGATTAGGGTTAAGATTGTGTTTTCAAAATCCAATCAACTTAACAAAACAAAACTTTGTCAACATGTCGATTAAACACTTTGCACCGCCACCCCACCCCCTCTACTTCTAATTTTCAGTAGTTAGAGTTTAGGGTGTGCAGTAAGTGCAAATTTATACACATGATTACTTCTACCAGCTTTAAACCCAAATTCAAACCATCGTTGTCGAATACTCAAGACTCTTGTCATTTTCAAGAAAAACCAAGAAGAGATTCAAGAGAAGAGATTCTCAGGAGTTTTCCATTTGGGCGTATATGACGCGTATATGACTTTATCTCGGAGAATTGACGTACATTCTTACATGTACCATGTACAAAAATCTGAATGATATGATAGAATGAATCAGTAGAATAACATATTTTTTTAAATAACTGCATTCCATTAAAGGACAGAGTTAAATCTATGAAATGCGACAGTAGTAATACGAGGCCTTTTCAACGCAAGCATAAACGACAAAATCTAAAATAGGTGCTCAACGATAATTTCAAGAAAGAATTTTTTACCTCTGACAGTGCGAAGTTTCTGAAGTGCTTCATCAACGACATAAAGCGAAGAACGCCTTTCTCCTGTTTTAATGTACTCGCCCGTTACTGCACTCCACTGGCAGTTGTTAGGTAGACAGAGTGGAATTGCCATGCTCTGCACGTTTCTTGTCAAAGCCATGTTTCCTGTTTTTCAAAGTATAAAACATCTGATATCATTTGACGTCTTGGTGTGTAATTCGTTTCCTTTATTAAATAAGTCTATAGTTGTGCAGACAGTTTCTGTAGTTTGGGAACACCCGATGAGCTGCATCAGCCTTCTCCCTATCTCATCTCTAAATCAAACACGTTTTTTTTTTTTTTTTTTTTTTTTTTCTTAAAGCTTTCAGTTGTGTGAACAAAAGTAACAAACAGCTGGAAGTATTCAGTTCTATCTTGGCTTCTTAATTTAAATACTGTGATCGACGACGTCGTCGTTTTTCATCATCGTCGTCGTCGAAGGACGCACGCGTCCGCAATCCATGCCGCTAGCCACGTTGACCATGAAAAAAGAGTTGCATGGTTTTCTATTTCTATGCATGCATGTGGTTCTGTTCCTACAGTTATAGAGCTCCGCTTGGCGACCCTTTGGGCCGCTGGAGCTCCGCTGTAATCACATGTATGTATCCCATGAAAACTAATGCTCATGAGGACTGTCAAAATGCCATTTTTAAAATCATTCAACAAATTAAAGAAAGTTGCTTGTTAGACGTTTTACTAATCAGTACACCAGCAAAACCCAAAACTACTCATTCTCAGGAAAACAGTTTTTAAAACTAACCTCTTGCTGGATCTTTCTCAAAGTATTCTTTACATGCTTTATATTCCTCCTCAGACATTGTTGTTTTAAGCTTCAATTCTGCAAGGTTCAGTTCTGTCAAAATCTCTTCTGTAACAAAACATCTTTGAACCACTTCACCAAGATGGCCACATAAATAATCTTCCCACAATCTATCCAGGATCTGGAGTGAATCGCACTTCACTGTTATCAGCAAACTTCCTACACCAACACCTGTGATAATGACTCGCATTTTTTCCATGTATGCCATAAAGCGATCAAAATCACCCTCGCTGCTGGGCGAAGTGCCCTCACGTAACGGGAAGCAATCAAACACAGCACTTTTTCTGTAAATGCTTGGGGAACTTCACTTTCTGGTTGTGTATGCCCAGATGGCACAGATGCAGCAAATGCCTCCAGGTGTTCACCATCTTGAGATCCTCCTGATTCTATTGCTGAAACAGGAGTTCTACCCTGTGTGTTCTGTTCTGCAGATTTCACCTTTTCCACATCAATCCTTAATTTCAAAGCTGTTGAATTTGAGACATTGGATTGGATTGAATTGAGAAAAACAAAAAACAAAAAAAAAACGCGGTCCCATTGTCGGGGCAAGTAAATGTTGCTCTTGAGCAAGTGAAAATGGAAATTTGGTCGTCTGGTGGCAAGTGAAGTTAGCCTCAGTCAGAAGTCTAGTTCGTGACAATTTACAATCACTTAGGAAAACAATTTCAAAAATTAAGATTGCAAGAAGAGCTAAATGATGAGTTGTACATAGAAAAATTGCATCGCGGGATACTATTCAATCGTCATCTTAGTTGAAGCATGGATTAATTTAGTTGATATAGACATGAACATTCTGTGCCTATTTAGCAAGCAATACTTTAGTAAGGGTAAAAGGGAGTGAAAACTGGAATGTACAGGCCCAAAACCCGTGAAATAACTCTGAACTAACTAAAATGACGAGGTTACACAAGGGTAAATTTTCCTTAGCAACGGCTCAAAAAGATCCATAATTTAAGAGGCCCTTATATAGAGCATTCCAAATCCTGGCAAAAGAGGGTCTTTGACCTTTGAAATCTATGTGGGAGGCAGTTAAGCAGTTGTCGAAATCCTGACAGAAGGGGGCCTGGCTCAAAATATCCTGCTATCTGCCAAGTGTGAGTGCAGGATTTTTTTTCAAGTTTTGGAATAAACAACGGGAAGTTTAGAAAGCTTACTAAACTCAATAAATATAAAACTTTACCAGTTACAAGGTTCTGCATCTTTTCCACCAGAACATCACAAGGTTCCTGCCAGCTGTACTTCTCCAAATACTTTTTGCGAAGAGAATCAGACTCGTCAAGTCGAAGATCCCTGCCTTTTTCACGGATCTTCTTGATTTCGCTGGCCCAATGTTTAGGATCCTCTGAATCTACTACACAGTTTGAGCCATAAGCCACTTGCTTGAGAGCTTCTCCAAGGCCTGAGTTACTGCTTACTAGTACAGGCAGACCAGCAGATAATGCCTCAAGGGCTTTCAATCCAAAGCCCTCACTCCTTGATGGCATGATTGCCAGATCAACCATGCAGAATAATCTGGTTAGTGTTTCTCTGCTTTCATTAAAACTGTGAACAGTTAGTTGACTGCTGTCAATTCCATGCTTGAGAAGCTTTTCCTCTATTTCATCTCTTTTTTCTCTTGGTGCACAGACAAAATTTAGTTGGTAGGATTTGTCTTCCAACTGGGCAATTGCTTCAGCAGCAAGGTCATATCCTTTCAGATTAAAATCTTCACTATCCCCACTCCCAATAACTAGAACACAAAATGAAAACTTTTTTTCTTCAGTGGCTTGCTTCACATCCTTAAATTCAGTGAAAATACTTGGGGTGAGATCAATAATATCCTGGTGTTTTGCACTAGAGCAAAGAAATCGCCTGTAACTGTCTACCAGCTTTGGTCCCACCGCTACAACTTGATCTGCCAACTCACAAAGTTCTATCTCTGTTTGCTGCATCTTCTCATCTCTGGGAGCGGTATGAACAATCTGAATCCACTTACACTTATGATTCCGTTGGATGAGTTGTATTTGTCGACCAAGATGTACTCCATGTCCAATAATAAAGTCCATCGCATGGTGTTGTGGTATATTGATCAGCCAATCAACTGGATCAACACCTGTCATTTTCTCTGCTTCAATGAGCTGCACCTTGTGACTAGCAGCAATTCTCTTGTCATATTCACTGCACTGAGGGAGAAACACACTAACTTGCACACTGGGATGTTTAGCCAACTGTATTGCTAATTCTCTGTTGACAGTTGACAAGTCTCCATCGATTGATGATCTCCATTCACTACCTAACAGGGTAACCAATAATGGGCTCCTTTCCATTCCCTCCTGGCCTTCCTGCAATGTAGAGGCTACAAAGTCATGTATGCTGGGATTGGAGAACCCCTAAAACAAGAGCGAATGGACATTTCCCTTTCATCGTTGAATCAACTTTAATAAGTTTAAAATAACAGAATTCCATAGCCCAGATAATTCCCCCACTTTCATTGCCTAGCATGGTATGGAACTTGAGAATGAAAGTAACACATAATTTTGTGCACAATATATTATAATCACCCTTTGCAAGACTGTTTGTTCATGATCATTTTTAGCATTGCAAGTCATCACAATTACTGTATAACAAAGTAACAAAAATATGGCTGCCTTTTTGCTTTTAAAGACAGCTAACTGTGCCAAATATTTAGAAAGCAAAGAAAACAGTAAAGTTCTATAGAAGTAGCTGCTTATGCAACAGTATGTACAGGAATGCTTCCAGGAAATTAATCAGTAATTCAATACAAAGATCCAAACTCTTAGACTGACTGCTGAAATCATGTTATCAAGGAAATGAACCACAAAGCAGCAATAAAACTATTATTACTGGCATTACACAAACTGGCGAAAACAGATCAATTAGTGTTTTTCAATAAAATATTTAATATTATTTATGCTTCAATCTCCCCAAGCAGAATTGCAGAAATAAAATTAGCTGAAATGAAATATGTGCTGAGCTCTGTTCAAAAAGGCAATACAAAACACACCATGGAGTAAAATGGTTATGTGAAAATTATTACACATAACCGGTTTATTAAACTCAGAAAAAACCAAGTGAAAATATCAGTACAAGTTATCATTAAATATGTATTGCCTACAACACTAATATCACCACTGTACTAGAAAGAGGCAGGAGTTGGGGAGGAGGCGGGTTGATAAAAGGTTTGTGTGTCTGATTCAACAAAATCACAAACAAACAGACAGTGTGACATGTAACATTCTATTAGCTTTTAATAAGGCATACCTTTATCTCAGTAGTATATAGACCATTGAAAACAGTGTATAATATACATGAGACTGTCTTGAACTATGCAATAATTAAAATACTTTTTTCTGATAAAAATAATGAATGCTTGGGTGTTAATATTTTGCCTCAAATCACTGGAAATCGTGTTTCCGAGCTTCCTGATTTCAAAAATTTTCTGGGAGGGCATGCCCCCATACCCCCCTAGAGGACAAGGGACCTTTGGCCCCCTTTATCAGTTCCAGCGCGTGCTAACAAAAGGGAGACAACTACTTCAAATCTTACTGAAAACACTGCACAAACCCCAAAGCAGAAACTTGGGCGGTTGACGGACACACCCAGAGATAATGAATGAGGGCAGAGACCTTTGGGCAGTTAGCGGACACATCCAGTGAATGAATTGGGGTGATAGCAAACTCACCCAGAGAACAAAGCCCCCCAACCTAGCTACTTTTAGGTAGCTAAAAGTAAGATGCGGTAAGGGACCCACCCAGCCTGTTGCAGGCGATAGCTAAGTGGTAGATGTGCACCCAGGCCAGTAGTCCAAGTATATTTATAGGGAGGGTAGAGGAGGGAAAGGAAATACTGCACACTAGCAGAGGAAAATAAGTGAGGTGCCTAGCATGCTACTAGTACAAAGACTGGTGTAGCATAACATGTTTGTTTGTTGAGACCAGATATTCAACAGATGGTAAAAACTGCTAACCTTGGATGAGCATACAATAGTTAATGGATAGGAATAATAATATTGACATGAGCCTTAAAAGATACCAAGTCAATGTAGCTAATAATGTCCATCGTTTATGATATTAAGTTCCTTGGATGTTTATAGTGCACTCAGACAATAAAGAAATAGCATCTCTGTGGCTGAGACATATTGATGGACAGTAATACTAAGCTCTAATGTGGTTAACCATACTATACAAGTAAAGTGAACATTAAGTAATTATTTATGATAGCAATCCTAGTACATGTACATAAGCAAAACTTAGATGTACCAAGTCTTGTTACAAGTGCCCTTTGACATCTTGAATGACAACAATGCTCGAGCTGACTGATATCTGAACTTTTAAAAATAAAAAAACGACCAACAGCTGGATATTAGTGGCTGCATGAAAATATTCCTGTAAGTACATGTATCCACAAAGCATGTGCACATTAGCATGTCCCAGCCCTTTTCCATTTCATGAAAATAAGCAACATTACATATTACATTCAAACTTAGAAAACTGTGAACCCCTAAAATATGTCTGAAATGTCTACTGTGTTATGAACAATCATGAACATGATCTTCAACCACAGAAACCATGGAAAACGGATGTACAGTCAATTCCCGATACCTCAAACCCTCGCTAACTCAAACCTCGTGCTGACTCAATCAAACCAAAATCGATTTCCCCTGGATTTCCGTCATACATTTGCTGTTATTTTACCCTCACTAACTTGCACCCTCGATAACTCAAACCTCCCGCTAACTCGAAGCGATTTTCATTTCCCTTAAGGTCATTTTCTGTATCATTTTACCGTCAATAACTCGAAACATGTCTGTCAATATGTGACAAGTCAAAACAAACATTGTACTGTAGTCCAAAACATTAAGTTTATTTTGAAGCAGCTGTGTGAACTTTTTCCTTTCTTTTACATTACATTAAATTTTTAACATTACATTGAATTTGATTAAAATGTATGCTGTATGAATAGAAAAACATTAAACACCGTTTTTTTTTTCCTCACAGTGTATTTCAGATAATTTGTTCTCAAGTCCTGATAACTCAAACTCCCGATAACTCAAACCTTTTTCAATGACTGATGGAAACGTATCTCTTTTAGGTGTTTACGGTTTTCTGAATTTGGCAGTAACTATTAGAAATTGCTCTTTTGAAACCTCCATTACAAAGGGAGACAATTGAAACAGTCCAAATTTTTGCAACATGTATTCAACAACTATTAAGTTAAACTTAATATCTATTTTTCATTCTATTACCATCTCCTCAGAAAGCGAGATTTGAGCTCAGAATCAAGGAACACCATTTCTAAGGACCTAAAAAAAAACTTGAATTGACACTCGGTGTTTCCAGAAAATGTCCGTACTCTACCTTGGGCACCATGAACATACTAACTCCCCCTTGCCTTCAGACATTCCAAAATGCTCTACTCCCCCATGCCCTCCAGATTCCAAAATCGTTAACCCATGTGACGCCTTTTGAGATTTCTGTTTTTTACTTCAACCATCTGGAATCCCAATTTGACTCCCTAAGACTTCCAGTGAAAAAGATTTTACGCTTTTATATCTTCCCAGAAGTTAACAGCAGGCTACAGGGCCTTCAATTGTGGCTGATTCAATCGCATGCATTCATGACTAAATGTTCGGCAACTAAAACTTCCTCCTCATCAGTCACAATTTTGCAACTAGTGAAGGAATAATGTTTTTTGGAATGGTTTTGTTAATTACTATCAATGGAAAATAGAACATGTGTGGGTAAATCCTGCATAATTACCTAGTTTGCTATTACGAATTCAATGATATTCACTTGTTCCAGAAGGCGCCTTTAAAGTGGTTTCTTAATGAATATGTATCGCTGGCCCATAATAAATAAACATGGTGGGTCGGCATTCCTTGCAAACGATTTTCTGACAAGAAATTATCAACGTTATGTCCTCTGGAGCCCAATGTACAACCAAGATTTTATCGCTTTTCGTCTGTAAATGAATGTGAACACGTGTGATTGATCAATGCTTGTCTTGTATCTTGCTTTCTGCAGTAGTCAGCAGTGTGGCCAGTTCATTTGTGCTTCCACATCCTGTCTGTCCTCTCTAGACCCCCTCCCCCCCCCCCCCCCCCCCTCATTCCCTCAGAATTCCAGTCATAAGTACCCCCCTTGCTCTTGGATTTCAAATTCAAAGAACCCCCCTTGCCCTCAGAATTCCAAAAAGCCTCCTGTGGTATACAATATGCATACTTTCTGGAGTCACCCATTTCACCATGCTTTGTAACATAAGCAATACCGTACCTTTATTAATGTAGAGTGCCTTAAATCAAGTTACTGTACCTAATTTTCACCTGATTATTGATGGAAAAATAATAAACTTAAAAATTATTCCACGAGTACGAGTGGAATAATTGCTTTATTAAAAATGCCCTTAAAATATAGGAAATCAAACTAATGGAAATATAAACGTCTCAAAAACTCACATGTACGCTTACCATATTTCTACAGCTTGATATAATGGCTCATAACTCATGATGGCTGAGCCAATGAAAACTCTTGAATTGCATTATCCAATGATCCAGTTTTTAATAATAGCTATTAAACGTTGGTCTCACTATTTTGTGGGGCAGGAGGGGGGCGGGTAATTGGGGTGTGCCAGCTACTTTTGGAGGGGTGGCTACTTTTGGAGAGGTCGTTACTTTCAGAAGTCTAGGGTAGTAGTTAGTATTGCATTAGCGACTGCATTGTATTACATTTATGTAGTGGTTGATTATTATATTACTGGTTGATCCAGGAATGTGAGCAAAATACAACGTAGCGTCATTAGCGATCAAAACTCCAGTCATTTTAGATCGCATATTCACATATTTTCTCCGAAAATCTCCTAAATCCCTATGGATCGTCTACAAAGATTGATAAGGACCTTTCATGTGTGCCTGAAGGCTACAAACAAATCTTGGAAAACAAAATGAACGCTTACCTGATTGATCGCCGGACGAGGTATGAACTGAAGTCACTGCCTGAGAAACGTTAATCACCATTATGATGATAAGCAAGCTCCATGATAACAAGCATGGTAAAAACATGAAATCGCCCCATGGCTGCAGGATATTAGTTAAAAGCCAAATTACTCGAGTAAAGTATGTTCTGCTGAAAAACAAAGCTCACCTCACTTCCTGCTTTGATGGGCTTCAATTCCTAAGACAGCTTTCGGTTTCCCAATATGGATAAGAACCATTTTCCTGACGGTAATCTCGTCCCAGGATCCTCTCGTGTGAGTAATTTTCATATGAAAGATGAGACTGGACTATGGAATGTGGGACTGTGGACATGTGCCTAAAATGAATTTGCAACAGATCACATTGAACTAATAATACACTCTCTGTCTTTCAGCGATAACCTTTTCCTTTCCTTTCCTAGAATATTTATAGCGCTAAATGTTTTTGTCGCTTTGCTCTGCGGATCTAGTGAAATAAAATCTCGCTTATAAGAGGTCCGATTGACTGAGTAACCCTAAATTCGCGCGCTGATTTGATTATTGAGTTATAGTCAGCCGGAATCAAAACATTTTTAAGGTAATTCCTCTGAAATAAAAGTCACAATAGATTTTTGTTCAAACTTTGTCCACTGAATATGATAACTTCAATTTTGAAATAAAAAAGGCGGGGTGCCCATGCTCATTAAGGAACAGTGAGGCATTGAAAATGCCCCATTTTGGCATTATTTATTGCTTATCATAAGAGCGCATTCCCAGTAATTGTAACATCTTTGTGAGCCCGGACTCATAAGAACACGCATTAAACTACAGTCAATACAGTGTGTCGGACACAAATAAACATTTTAAGTTTGATTCAGACAGAAAGCTAAATCCTTGATTAAAAATTTGAACCAAATTTCTTGACGTGGTTACCGACTGCAAGATAGAAAAGACCACAGTGTATCTGCTATTTTTCTTATTTATTCAATTTTCAGCAATAGAAAGTAGATCAGTCTTTTCTCGCGTAAAGCTTATGATTAGTTGATTACAATGACTGGAAAAAAAATTGGGGTGCCCGTGCTCGTTGGTGAGCTAGAGCCATTTTTCAACTGACAGAGCTCAATATCAAGGCAAATCCGTCGTGTTTTCAATGTGCGCGTGCACGAGCGCACGCTAATGACGCCATAAATTATGCGCAGTAAGGATGCGCAATGCAAATGTGAGGAATGACCTTAAAAGAAGCATTGCGCCGGACTACATGGTTGTTACCCCGCGCCAAGCAGGGACGCCATTAGCACCTTGTCCAGGACTTGCACTGCAGTTGCGATGACTTGCGTTCAATTTTTAATAGTCAGATCACATTAAGTTTTCACCGCTTGACAACCCAACGCAGTACACTTCAAGTGTGCTGCGTTGGGTTGTCAAGCGTTGAAAATTTAATTTGATCTGGCTGTTAAAAATTGAGCGCAAGTAAACTTGAGAGTTTGTTTAGTCACCTCCTTTTGGCAAGGCCTCCGACAATGCCGTTTAAATTAAAAAAAAAAAATCAATAAACAGAAATGGTCGCAGAGCTGTTCCCCCCTTTTGCGCAGTGAAGAGATCGAATACTCAGAAGATTGAGATCAAGTATTAAGATTCCAAGAGCCTCAAAAGTGGTTCATCTGGTACTCAGAATCCTTATTGTGCACTCTTGAGTCTTGACCGCTGGTCGAGGGCGAAAGGAGTGCAGCGCAATGCGATAGATATATTTTTTTGCCGAAAAAGAAGCTTGTTTCATACAAACGAAAAGCACCCCAGGAAAATTTAAGTCTAAAAATCTGGCCAATCTAGTCATGTGTTTCCAGAGCCTCCTTTTCCTGGTGCCAAGGTCCCGCTGGTTTGACGCGGGGGGGGGGGGGGGGGGGGACGAGAGTTAAAGTCCTTTGTGTCGTTTTCGAACGATTTTAGTTATAGATCAATCGGTAGTATTTTCAACAAACGAAATCAGCGCTCAATTAGTAAAAATCTTACCCTCAAGAAACAGTAGCTTGTCTTAATAGCCTGTTTTCCCTCAAGCCAAGGCCGGCCGACTAAAAGGTAAGGTAAAGGTAAAGGTAAAGGTAAAATCTTTATTTAGACACGGTATTTCCTTCAGGACTATACAATATTTAATTTAAATAAAGGCGGTAAAGGCGGTTCTGGGGACGAGAATGCCAAAAATGTGAAGGAAAAAAAAAAAAACAAAAACAAAAACGCTACGAAAGTAACGTGGTCAACATGTGTTGAGGCAAATCGAGCTATTAAATCTTCCATCGATGACTTTTCGTGACTGATCTCTATTGTCCTGAAATGGCACAGAATGCTTGACATTTGGACCGAAGATTTCAAAGATTGCTTTCACAGACAAAATACTCGACGTGTCACGTGCCAAAATCGAACGTGCTGTTACGCACTGCGCCAAAGTGCAGCAGAAGTGTTATTGGACAATCGGTCTTTCTTAGCCAGAGTCTTGATGCGCTTTTATTGAAGAGTGAAACTTGAAATGCTCATTGATTTAGTGAATAAAATATGCATGTGATGAGTGTATATTATGATAATCATCTCAATCACGCATCGATCGGGCATGAAAGGTTCGACCATAACTCAACAATACAATTAACTGACGCATATCGAATTTATATTTTGAAAAAAAGCTTGTTGGATGCTATCTCTTTCCTTCCCAGAATGCCTCCCACTGTGTGCATCACGCGAAGCGATATTATCGCGAAATCTTCTGCCTGGTGCTCGTGATTACTGTGTTGAAAGTCTCTCCAAGCCCGGCTGAGGTAAGATGCTTGCATTTAAGCTTGAGGAATGAAATGCAGCTTGATATTTGTCCCACTGCTTGGTTAAGGGGCGAGTTCCTTCGTTTAATAGAAGGCTGATTGATTCGTTTGCCTTCGCGTGAGTGCGGCAAATGTTTACACAATGAATCTCGCGTGCGCGAATTTCCTGAAAAGTACATTTAGACATGAAGGTAAATAAGAAGAAGTGTTAAATACGCCAGGCTGGTAAATATTTAAGTTGACTGTCGAGTACAGGTAAGTTGCCCAGCGGGTTAGGAAGCGAACTTTCTAAAACGAAACAATGATTTAGGCGTAAACAAAGCAAGATCAGGGGTACCTCGGTCCCAAAACACAGTTAATTGTTTGGTAAAGCACATTATCAATCGGTTCTTAGTTAATTCAATTTCAGCGTTATGTTTCATGCCATTTTGATCGAAATTGAGCATAAAAACGATGCACAGCGCCTGCTGTATGGCGATATTCTGCTGCATAATTTTTGAGAACATGAATGCAAAGGACATTCATCACGAGTGTTCTTTGTAGTTGGTCAATGAGCATGTCTCCATACATTTACGTAAGCAACGCCCATGCTGTTTTGGATATATGAGCACAACAATCTGTATAAATATTTAGCTTAGGATCACTTAGCTATATTCGTGTCTCTGAGCTGGTGATAGTGGCTGAGTATGCGATTTGTAAAAAATGTGAAAGTGTCTCATTCATGAGAGGTCAGGAAAGGTTAAATCAAACTTCAACTGACGTCCGTTGTTAAAATTATCTATATCGTGTATATTTAATGGCTAACAGAGAAGTACTTGTACTTGTCATGAAAATGTTGATCGTTCATTCTAGAGCAATTAAAAATTCTAAACTGGGTAAGTCGGAGGAGAATTTGATTCACTCTAGTTTGCACAACCGTTCCAGACTCTTTCTCGCGTGTTCCCGATGAGTTTCGTTAATCGTATAATATATTGTCAGAGGAATTAAACATTCAGATATTCCAGTTACGTGATTACGGTCTAGAGAAGTCTGGAAACTGATGTGCTTAGAAGTTCCAATTAACTCCTATCATCAAGAATACTCGATCGTTGTTCATCGCTTTCACACGAGGAAATAGCTTTGACAACTGTTATTTCCGATATTTTCCGGCTAGACGATACTTCAGGATCAAGTTATAACCTTTACCTCAAGTTTTATAAGCTAGTTGAAAAAGAATTTTTACGAGTGAATATACCTTATAACGAGTCTTGTTGTGATGTTTCGCATGCCTGTTCCCATTTCGTTTATGTGAATTCTTTTGATATTTTTATTTCCGCAAGAAATCAAAAAAGTACGGAATAAACTGTTCAGGAATAAACCTGCAAGATCCGGGGCAAAACTTAATTAAAACACACTTTCATCCAAAAAGAAATGCAAATAATTTTGCAATAGTTTTTCGCCTGGTATTGTCAGCCGAGTGGTGAAAAATTTCGTTTGAAAATCGGCGTCGAGCCAGAAATTGTAACGCAAATTAAATGCTTAAGCAGCGGCTGTCAACTTATCTTTTATTTAAGATTGCTAATTTAGTAGGTTTTGTACCGTTGGCTGGATATCTTTACAGGCAATATTTCCTAGTTATTTACCTCAATTCTGTGTTCTCCTCACAGCTGACCAATTATTATTATTGTTATTATTTTCTTTTACTGTCAGTTTAAGCCATGGGCACAGTTGTAGAAAGTTCGACATCCTACACCATTGAAACCATTCCAGGTGAGTGATAAATATTCGTATTTTCCCCGCGAGCGTCTCAGATAAAAGGAAATATTCTCGATCGAAAAGGATACAACAATTTATCTAGGTACATCTGTTTATAGTTTAACTTAGTCTTTTTTTCCGGCCGCATTTTGCTACCGCAGTATTCGTTTTCGTTATATTGCCACACGTAATATCGAGTATTAAAATATTATGAGTAATCATGAAATCCGCTTAACTTCGATCGATTCAGAGTCATCCTTAAATGAACCTCTGTGACGTAGTGGACAGATTAGTTTATTTCCGGTCTGTAATTGCTGGAGTAAAAACAACTCTTTATCTCTTTATTACGTAACTGAAGGTTGATTGTGTGACTTAAGTTTAAGAAGTGGTTTCAAATACCCACGCAGTCGATTGAGCGGTCGAACATTTCTTGTCAATCAATTTCGAAATCCTTTTGACACAGTTGATAGTTTCTCTTAGTAGATGTATTTTGTCAGAGCACCTTTATTTGAATAGATTTTTAACTTAAATAATGATTTTATGTCGTCAAAGAAGCCAGAAATGCAATAAAACGAAGATTGAGTTTAAGAATTTACTTGCAAGTTTGATTTATGTCACCTCGCTATTCTTGGGTTTGGTATCTGAACTGGCTCAATGTTCGTGACCGAAACTTTTTTTTTATTTTTTTACATGAAATTAGTTTTGGACCCATTTCGTATCAAATTTAACAAACGTGTGCAACAAAGCGGCAATAAATAAAATAAAAGAGATTAAAAGTCGATTTCATTTTGTAAACAACCATCGTCAACTTTTCACTAAAGTTCACTATTTCAGGCTTACTGCGTCACTCAAGCTCTTCGTTGCATTTTGTATACGCCATTCAATGTTTCTGGCAGTTGGCGATTATATCATCATTGAAATCAACATTATCCGGTTTTCTTTAAGATCGATGCGTTTATCTGTGAATTAGTAGCTGAACTGTTTTGGCAAGAATCCATGTTTTCTCCTGGGCTAGAAATAAGCTGAGTGCGAAATCCCTTTACTGCCATTTCAGCGACCGTTCTGAAACTCCGGGAAGTTCTTGTTATTGATATGACTCCTGTACAAGGAGTTAGTTTTAAAGGGATGTGTTTATTTTGTTTTTGTCCGTACGCTTGCGGTGAATATAAACGAGCAGGCCTTTCCTGTAGTCGCATATTAATTTATATATAAGATTATTAAATATACGAGAACATACATTTTGTTAGCTTCAAACTGTTTTCTACATTCTTTGACTCTTCAAGAATTTCTAGTTAACCAGCATTTAGACCATGATCAGCATGCTAATTCTCCTCACTGTTTTGTTATATTTGGGTTTTTGGTCTGCGCGTCCTGAGATGATCAGCTTGTTCATTTTCATAGCCTACCTGATTGATTTGATAGAGGCTGATCAATTCAGGGAGTCATTTATTACTTTAATGCACCACCAAAGTTGATTGTTTTCCTTTTGACATCGTTAGGAGGCGAGCCTCTTGGAATGGAAACTGGCGCTATCCCGGATGAAAATATAACCGCTTCCTCCTCTGCAGGCCCCGCGCCACCGAAGTTAGCCCGGCTGAACGGGCTGTCCGCCTGGTGCGCAGGCAAGGCTGATGACTGCTTTTTACAGGTAAAGTTGCCTTCTCTTTTCTCTTTTTTATTTTGTTCCCGTGAACTTAACTGTGCAGTACAATAGCTTTTGGCCTCCCTCCTTTCTCGCTCACATGTCTGCATTCAGGATGAGGTGATTTAATTGCTGCTCGTCAGCCTGTAGCATTTGCTTCCAACAGAGCGTTGCGACAGTCTGTCTGTCCGATTGAGTGACGTGGTTCCTGTCAGTTAATTAATAAGACTTTCCTCAGGAAGGAAATTGAAATCAGGCGGTCAACACGAGCTGTAGTATTTTAAAACCATTAAATGACTTGAACAAGAGTTGACTATTTTTCAACATTGTTTTAGGGTAACTGAAGATCCACAAATCAAAGCCAGCTAATATCTTACGCAGTTAAAACACTGAAAATACCTTGCGTGAAAAATAACGGTAAATACAGTGATGAAGTCAGGGACAGCACAGCGGAGGTTATTTTAAAGTGGCAGGGCTAAACAATTCTTGCCAAGACAAACAAGCATTAGGAGTCACCGGTTCAGCCGTTTTTTTGCTTTCAAAGACAAGTGATAAAATTCATACATAATTCATGTCATCTGGAGCCCTAAAAAATTCAACCCGAGCAAAAAAGGGGTAGGGCTTTAGCCCTACCAGCCCCTCTCCCTCCATGGTCCCTGAGGTCAGCAACTAAATCTGCCTTAGTAGTCAAAAACCCAACCCGATGGTGACTTGGCCTTCAGTTCGTTTGCAGAGGGCCGGATTTTGTTTTCTACCTGGTTCGCTACGTAAATGCGCCGAGCCGGTCGAGCCAAATTTAGCAAAGTATGAAAGGCCTATTGCTGTCTTCTCCGCGTGTACTGGAGTTTGCGTTTTGGAGCGACGTTCCGATTTTCAAAGTTTACTCCGGATGAGGGTCCTTTGGCAACTCAGTGACAATTATAGCCCATACTTTGTCTTTTCGTGTGAAAGGTGCAGAGTGTGAATCCCTAGCCGCCTCCTTACATACGATTAAGTAGTCTTAAGGGTATTAAACCTTATGCTAAATTAATTGTGTATCCATTATTGTTGAAGGTCAACCTCGGAGGTCTTCATTTGCTGTGTGCTGTAGCAACTCAAGGCAATCCTGGCGGGAACAGAGATTACGTGAAACGATACAAACTCATGTCTTCTGCAGATGGTGAAAACTGGACAACTTACGAGGAGAATGGAAATACTGTAAGTGATATTGAATGTCAGTGATGTCCTTTCGCGTATCTCCCCTTTTTCCATTTACTTCAGACAGTTTGGATATTCAGGTATCTGCCTAAAAGTCACTCCCCATGTATTAAGCTTCCCTCTACAACCCGCTTTTAAAAAAGAGTTGAAACATTTACGGAAGGAGGTAATTTTAAACTTTTTAATTTTATACCCTCTGCTCTCCTCTCTTTATCTATTCTCCCGAGATTCGCTAGGATTATTGTCATTAGCGGTTTCGTCGTCAGTACACAGATAGAACAAAACATTTCTCTTTGAAGTTTAATGAGCCGTCTATTGAGGGTAGAAACTTTCGGGGGTATGGCAAGGCGTACCGGCGTTGTATTTCCAAACGTCCAAGTATTTAATCCCAAAACAATAGACAGTTTTCGACATATTAAAATTCAGCTTGGCATTGAGGCTTGGAGTACACAAACAAAGGAAATTGAATAGACTACGAATAGTCCCTCTTTCGCTTAGTCCGTCGTGCGTGACGCGAAAGAAAACCGCGAGAAAAAAATGACCGCGCAAAATCCCGCACGCTCCTCGCCTCCGGGATTTCGCGCGGTCATTTTTGCCTCGCGGTTTTCTTTCGCATCACGCACGACGGACTAAGCGAAAGAGGGACCACTCGTAGTCTAGAAATTGAATGACCATGTTTATTCATTTCTTTTGTTCTGTGCCCTCTAGGCCTCACTGTCAAGCTGAATTTTAATATATCGAAAGTGGCCTATTGTAACAACATTGATGACAGATCCTGAACAATCGCGTGGCTAATTTGCATAGCAAACTTGTCAACGTCGTTGTCTTTTATGTTTAAGCCTATTGTTCGTTTAGCCATTTACAGATTTAATTGCGTACTAAAGAAGAGATTGTTCAATGATATTCAACATAGCCTGCGTAGCAAGCATCTTTTCCGCACTCCGTCCGCGCGTAAATTGCAGCGAGAGCAAAAACTCGACGAAGCAGAGGGTGGTGAGGCGAGAGAGGAAACTTATAGGCCTTGTGACTGAAGTTTCATTATTGCTGTTGATTCTTTCTTCTTCAAGATCATCGATGGCAACACGAACAACTGGGGTGTAAATAAGAAGGAATTGGAAAAAGAGATTATCACTCGTTACGTGCGGTTTTGCCCTGTCGACTGGTACTGTTGGCCATGTATGAGAGTGGAGCTGTACGGAGCTGCGCTGAACATAGGAGGTAGGAACTCACAATAGCTTCTAGACTAATCTCACATCGCCAGTTCTTGACTTTGTTTATTGAAAGCAGTCGTTTTAATGTGCGGTAAACGTTTGCGTTAACTCAGGCGCGACCAACAGCGAACCCTGCTCGTGAGCATGCTATGAAAGCTCTCCAACAAGATCGCCATAACTCTAGATTATTTTAGAGGAATATTCTTGAAGAAATCATCATTGAATGAAAGGGTTGAAGTTTGTGAGAAAATGACAGAAAATCCCATCGAGATCTCACCAGCTCGCTTCGCTCGCCGACGGTTTTACTCGTGCTGCCAACGATGAGAGCCTGCTCGCAGGCTAACCGAGATCATGCCAAGCAGATTTGCAAACATTAATCTTAAACGAGTTGGTCACTTTACAGAATTTATGAATTAACTTCAGTATAAATGACTATGATCTTTCACTTTGGCTAAGTCCAATTCGTATCAAAACTATCATTTCAGTGATCCTAGGAAGTGTATTTGTCCGCTGCTGTGTGAGCTGATTTGAGGGTATTATTTCTCATTTTTCATTTGTTGCCTCGCAAAATTCTGCGCCCATCTGTTTATAAATACATAATGAAGTGAAATGAACTGGCTGGATTATCCTTCAATTCGTGTGTTTGCTTGTTGTTGAGGTGCGCAGCATAAGCTTACCTCCTAACAATAGCGTCAGGGATTAGTTTTGAATAGATCAACCGAGCCAAAATCACGCAGTTTTATATTACTCAGAGGCTGTGTGAGCTGACGCCCGCAGAGACATCAACTGGTTTTCAGTGTTCTGCTTTCAAAAAGAGGAAAATATTCCCAAAAGCTAAAAGCTATTGCTTGAAATTTCCATTTTTCACCTAACTTCAGCTGAGCTTAGTAACGTAGACAAAGCACTCTTCCCTCGTTTTTATTGCATGGTTCACGTACGAGACATGTAACGCGTCGCTTTTGGAAATATTTGCTTAACGTACGCTAATGAAGCATTCTTCGTAAACAAATCAAACAGGTGAACGCTGCATCTTTTGGCATACATTACAACTGATAATTTATAACCATTGTCACATACACCTGCCGTTTTTCACTTGCATAAATTTAGCAAAGTGCTCTCTTTTTGGCAAGGGATACGAATATAATTTGCTCTCCAAATTGGAGTGGTTTTGTTTTGGAAACAATTTCTTTTTTGTTGGCAGTGGATAATGTGATAAAAACCCTAAAGGTGTACAAGATATCATTTAGTAACATGCTCAGCTTGGTAGGTTTTTATTACCAAAGCTTCGATTCTTTCAATGTGCGACGCCATCTTGTCTTGTTAGACAAGAATAACAAGTCGCGGTTACAAAGCCCATATATTTCTTCTGTCTAAATCGATTTCGAGAGAATATAAAGGTTAAGTAGCGATTTTGAATTCTTAAATTTTTGCTATTCGGATTCCAAAAGGTGAGTGTGCTTTCTCTTTATTTCGGTGATCTTTATGTGTTTAGAGAGGCCGGAATTAAAAATACAGAAAACTCCATTCATTTGTTTTCTAATTTTGCGAAATCGTAAATCGTAGTTTTTCTGCCGGTTTCCACTACAACGATCCTGAAGAGCTTGTTTAGTACCGTAATTTAAGCTGAAATCAAGTTATTCTGAACTTGTTCCTTGGTAATAGATAAAAACAGAACGGAGTGATAGGACCCTGAGAGAAAAAACTTCGCTAAAATTTCCTTGGGTCCTTGCCATGTTGTGCCGTCTTCCTGCCAACTTAAAATGCCGGTGTGCTATGTTGTCACTGAATTTCTTTCGCACATGTACAGCGGGTTAATTGTACGGTTTATGTATTGACTCTACTTTCATTTCTGTCTCTGGTCACAATTTTTTTTTAACTTATTATCAATAAACAAATTCTTTCCCAGATAAATTCCCAACTGTTGAGTCTGATGACGGAGGCAGTTACGTTGTGGGTAAGTGGCGTCGGAACCGACAAAGTAAATCAGTTTGAATTTATTTTCGTTACGATTTTCCATTTCTCTACGTACGACTAACTGGTTTACTATAACTGGCAGTTATGTTCTCAGCTGGTGGTTTACATGTACAATATTTTAGACTTAGCCTTAAGGTATAAACGTTAGTTGAAGGGACCTGATCGAAATTTTTCATCGTTTAATAATAGTTCGTTTAGTAACCTCGCATGAGAAATTAAATGTTTGTCGGTTTGCCTCATATTCATTCAAACAGCAGTATATCTTCACAGCACCTCCATTGTCTCGTACGTCAATGGTTTGTGCGGTAGCAATTAAGCAAGAAACGCCTCGAATTTTCCCAAAATTTGGCGCAAAGATAGCGTCATTATAGCCCTCTAGGTTTTTCCGCTCTCTTTTACCTCCGCCCGAAACTTTCTTAGCAGCGAAACTTGATCGGAAGGAAATTTCAGTTCAGCTTATCAGCTTTTAGTTTCCCGCCATTTGTTAGCGGCAGGTGACACGTTTGGCGCCCTTTGTCCACCCACTGCTAATCACTCATGCAAATCGCTTTTATTACTTCACAGAGAAAGTTCTAGTGACATCGTACGAAACGCGTGCTGATGAAACTGGAGACCCGGACGAAGACTCATTGAAGGAACAGGAGAAGAAACTAATTCGGGAGGCGAAGGAAAGGCAGCGAATAGAAGAAGAACAGCGAAACAGATTGGAAGAAATTCAAATTATTATTGAACAAGAAGAAGTTAAAAGAAGGCCTTCCGTCGAAGACATGGATATAAACGAACGGAAGGAAGCCGAGGCTCGAATTCAATTGGTTCTCAACGAAGAAAGGACGATGGAGAGGCGAGAGAAACCCGACGGCGAGGATGTATCTCAACCTGATGTCGAGGAGGAAAAACATGATCGTGTCACCAGGGAGTATAACAGAATCGACGAAGAGCATCGTAAGCGAATGGAAGCACTTACGGCGATACTAGGTGAAGATGAAGAACGTAGAAAGAAAGAAAAGGAAGAAAGAAGGTTGGCTGAAGAGGAGGCAAGGAAAAAGAGAGAGGAAGACAGACGTAAAAAGGAAGAAGAATTAAAGCAAAAGCGTGAAGAAGAAAGACGTAAATGGGAAGAGGAGCATCGAAAATGGGAAGAGGAGAGAAAAAAACGAGATAAGGAACTTGAAGCTGTGCTGGAGGAGGGCAGGAGAAAGCGAGCAGAGGAGCGTAGGAAACGAGAGGAGGAACTGAAGAAGGCACGAGAGGAGGAGAGGAGGAAGCGAGAAGAAGAACGAAAGAAACGCATGGAAGAGGAGATGAAGAAACTGGAGGAACTGAAGAGAGAGAGGGAAGAGAGGTGGAATAAGAAGACAGAGGTGGTCATATCTGACATTGACCTGTCAATAAAACCAAAACAAGACGAGGAAGATACCAAAAATCGACAAGACGAGAAAAAGAAGAAAGAAGAAGGATGGATGAAAAGAGTGGAAACGCCACGCTTAGTCGAGGAAGAAATGAAAAAATTCAGAGACGAAGAACGGAAGCGTCTCGAGGAGGAACGGAAGAAGTTACAGGAGAAAGAAATTGCCCAGGTAGAAGCGGAAAAGGAGTTCAAATCGGAGATAAGAGTTTTGAGGCAGGAGAAGCCAGAGACGATAACAAAGGTTTCTGTTGCAACAATCCAGTTAGCTTCTGCCCCGGACCTTGGGGAAGAAAAACGAAGGATTAAATGGAAAATGGAGAAAATTGAACAGGACCGATTACTGAGAGAACAGGAAGAGAAGAAGCGACGGGAAGAAGCTGAAAGAAAGAGAAAAGAAGACGAAGAGAGGACGAAGCAAGAGGAAGAACGAAGGCGGAGAGATGAGGAGGCAGAAAAGGAGAGGCTCAAGGAGGAGCTGAAACTGAAAAAAGAGGCTGAAGAGAGAGAGAAGAGGGAAGAGGAAGAACGTAAGCGACAGGAGGAGGAGCTACGGCGGCGGATGACGCTCGAGGAGAGAAGAAAAAAATTAGAAGAGGATAGGAAGAAACGAGAGGACGAAGAGCGAATCTGGAGGCGTGAAATGGAGGAAAGAAAGAAAAGAGAGGAAGAGGAAAAACGTAAACAGGTGGAAAGCAAGAGACTCAAACGTCTTAGCATTGAACGAAAGAAGTTTGAAGAAGATGAGAAGAAGCGTTTGGATGCTATTGAACGCAAACGGCTTGAAGATGAAGAGAGGGAGCGACTGGAAGATGAACAAAGACGACGCGAGGAGAGGGAGAGGTGGAAAATGAAGCAAGCAGAGCGAAGGAGAAGTGGCGAGATTTTCCGCCATAAAAGTGAAGAAGATTTGCGGAAAAGAGAGGAGAGGTATTCATGGAAGGAAAGGCAAAGAAAGCAGAGGGACAGCAAAAGTTTTGAGACGAAGTGGGAGTTCATAAATGGCGAGCGAGTTGAAGTACCAGGTAAGCGTTAACTACACAAAATAAATATCCCTCAAGGTTGCCTCTCGTGGTCGGGGTATCCTCCGTACCTAGTTCAGTTCCGTGGGCGGGGTAACATTTGACAGCGAATCGTTTCCATGAGAATCGCTAAATTGGCATCAGGGTAGAGGGTTACTCGCTTGAAATGTAAGGTGGTCAAGTGACTGAGGGCCAAATTTTCCCTTTCCAATCAAACACTTTAGCCATTTTTACCTCACCTTCTAGGGACATGTCGGGACTTAGAATGCGCGCGGAAATTGCTCGTTAGCAGGAACAACTCTTGTGAACTCTCTGATTGAAGGTGTCAGGAGCAGGGAGGGGTTACCTACCTACCCAGGACAGCTTCCTGTCTTCATATCAGCAGACCCTTGGAGCACGCTTTTGCTCTCGTGAATTACAATAACGTCATGAATTTGTACTTCCTGTGATAGCTGTCGTGTCTTCTAATGACGCACACAAATTGTTATAACATGTCGAAATTGTCATTCGAGCTGTCGTACATTGTAATAGCACATTGACAGTAATTTTGGCATGTTCAACTTCCCGACCAACTGTATTTGGAAAAAGGAGAAAATACCAGCGTTTTAAAACTATATTCTGTGGTTGTTGTCCTAACTGGTTTAGTTCAAATAGATTTATTTCTGAGTGAATATATGAGAGATCTAGAATTACAACTGCGGAGAAAGACGTAAAGGTTGACACGATCATCGCAGTTTATATGTGCACAAATGATCCCGTTTGAGCCTGACTTCTTTTCAGGCGTTATTTTGGCAACTGCGAAAGTTTTACTTTTCAAATTCACGTATAATGTTACATTTTTAAGTAAAATGGAATTAACGTGAATTTTTGAAGTGAATTTTGCATATTGTATATTAAGCAGTGCTCGACAGCATCGAAGTGTTTGCCTCAATTAACATAGGAATATATGCTTCCAATTTAGAAACAATTGGGTAAGAGATGAAACATTCGGACACTACCAAAATTGAACGACGTCGCGGGCCAAGTCAAATTTAACTATCAGAGGAATTTAAGATCATTTATTTCCAAATTGAACTAGCATTTAGTCGTACTACTTGCTTTTATTGTTTTAAAGGACTCTTAAAACGTCGTGTATCCGATCACAACAAACAAACATGCAAACATGAAGCTCGCTTGTTCTCCGCGCTTGTCATAGGTCACGTGCTTTTTGAATTGAGTCCTCATTGGTTAATGTTGTTGTTGAGTTCGTTTTCATTATATGGCCAATGTTGTTTATGTTTTTGTTGCTTCATCGCAAGCCATAACGAAACTGGAAGCAAAAAGATAAGGCAAACACATTGCGCGCTTGTAAGCCACTCAAAGTGCAATATTTTCCTTTTTAGAAGATATCTTTATATTATTTACCTTTTTCTTTTTGCTCAGTTGACGAGTCATTTGTGTCGCTGGTGAGTGACACATCGTACAGTGAACCCTCAGAAGTGTTCGAGGACGAGACTCCTAGTGCTAAATATGTAATGGTGAACACTGTTGAGACCACGAGAACACAGGACACAACACCAAACGTTGATGAAAAGGTAAGTCGTGGATACCTCGCTTTTGTTCAAAGAGGATCTTAATTTTGATTGAAACATAAAGGTCAAAAGCACCTCAAATGCTACGCGGAGATTTTGCGCCGTTGTTTTTACAGATTGACGATCGAGACATCTTTCCCTTTTTGAGGATCCAAGTGACATAATTTCGAATTAAAAAAGGCGTGAGGCGCAATATTAGCAGTCTCAGCTCCAATGCAATCCTTGAAGTATTCTATCGCTGAATTAGGTTGACTTGCACTCTCTATTTATCTGAATTTCAAACGAAAATACAAAATTCAGAAGACATTTTTTATTACTGGGAAATACTAAAACAAAATAGTTGTGTATTATCCGAATATGGCTGCGAATGGGTTTTTGAAAGCGATGCTCAACGAGCTTGTGAAGGCAGAAAGGTCTCTTATTAGCCTCTTGGCCGGGAGGAATCGTTGCGTTAGACTAGCAACGTGCCTTATTGCTGCGATACCAAAGGAGAAAAAATTAGGAGTGTGGAATTAACTTCGAAATACATACAGTCGATTTTGCGCTAACGGACTTTACCCTTAGTAGATAGTTCGTCGCGATCCGATCCAAATACAAGCACTACATGTTAAACCTCCCAGAAGACCTGCCTTAAGGGAGCACGTTTCCTGGTTCAAAGAGCGCCCGCTTGCGGGAGGTTCCACTGTAAATCTCGTCCTCAGGTTCTATATTCCAACAGGACTGTATTTTAATCTGTTGAAGGACTCAGCAAGAACGACCTCAACCATCCGTGTCATTACCACAACAACAACAAAAACACGCACGAAGTACCGAGAACCAAAAGAGAAACATCCCAGTGTTACTTCAGAAGAGACGTCGCTAAATGGACAGGTGTTGCCGTACAGGTCCCAACCGCGCTGCGATCATTTGCTTCCTAGAGATGCCTCTGTGCAGGAAGCGGAAGGTAAACTTTGTTCAACTTTCTTTTTTCTAGCAATGAATATGTTCATGAAATACCAGTATTTTTACCGTACCATGGAGACACGGTGGCTTCATGGCTAGTACGCTCGACTCCGGATCGAGCGGGCCGGGTTTGAGCCTTGTTCGGGGACATTGCGCTGTGTTCTTGCGGAAGACAAATTACTGCCACAGTGCCTCTTTCCACCCGGTGTATAAATGAGTACCAGCTAATTTAATGTTAGGGGTTACCCTGCAATGGACTAGCATCCCATCTGGGGGGGAGTAGAAATACTCCTAGTCGGTTCATACCACATGCAGAAACCGCGATAAGCTCCGACCTGATGGACCACTTTGCTCATATGTAGACTTAACCTGTTCCTTACCGTTAAAAACAAACCTGACTTTTCTTTCTTGTTAACCTTCAGAAATGAGCTTTCTCGACAAAATTGAAGAAGGCGAAGGCAAACTCAGGCCATTTCCGAGCTGGTACGGGGGACTGGACATGGGTAGCCTACCGCACCTGTATTTTCCTACTAGTCCAATCCGGGACTCTGATATTGACCTACTGCTGAGCATAGAGAACGAGGGCCTGAAATCTTGGAAGCGAGTCAAAAAGTCTGGAGAGCTGGAAATTTACTCGCGGAAAGGACTGGAGAGAGGAAGTCCACCTGTTACCAGGGTAACTGAGAGTAGCTAATAGAGGGCAAAGAAGTAGATGATACAGAATGGGGCTAGGCCCCGATATCTCGATTAACTAGAATGATTGTTTTTCTCTCCTTCACTACGCAATTACTCCACAGATCAATGGGCAATTTCCGAATTCCTTTAGCCTTCTTCTCAAAGCGAGTCTTGCTGCCCATCCTTTCAATCATATGAAAATGAAATTTCATTTACATGGAAATAAAAGTCATTTTCATGTGAATGGTTGTGCACCAGGCCTCGCTTTCATAGAGAGGCTTAAGGCAACTCGGAAATGGGCTGTTCATATTTCTGTCTGTCTATTCTGTTCTGTTCTTGGCTTCTTTTTTCAATTATGGATATTTCTGAAACCATTATTTTAGATTGATTTGATTACAAACAAGAGAAAATGAGGGGACAGAGAGGGACATTGAGGGCGTTGGCTGGGATATGTCGATTCCACTTGAGTTATTTTTAGTTTTAGGCGGAAACGGAAGTCTATTTCCCCAGACGTCCGCATGATACCTTTCACCCGTTGACCAGGGAATTTTTAAAGGGCGGTCTACGTGGAAATACGTTTTTGTCAGTAGAAGCGCGTAAAGAACCACAACCTATTTGGAATAAAAACGCTGGGTGAAAGAAATATCAAAGTTTTTCCCCTGAAAATTTGAATCAAAGAAATCAGCGATGACAACAAGAAAGAATTTATTTGCTTTCATTTCTATAACAACATGCAGAGAGGTAACGTATTGTTCGATATTGAAAACATATATAACATGGAATACTGTTTCAAGCTGTAGCGATCCTGATACCTCTAAAAGCATCGACGAAAGAAATCTTAGCCCACCGAAGAAAACTATTTTGGTTCCCACGGCAAAACTATTTTTGAACCCAGCGGCAAAATTACCCTCAACCCAGCGACAGGAGAATATAATTCTGGCCGAGCTGCAAAACAGTTCGGAGGGTAGCTAAAATATTTTGAATCTAGGAACCAAAACAACTCGAAGCCTAGCGATTAGCGACAGAAATCAACTTGAATACTATATCACAACAAAACAATTCCCAACCATACGACAGAAGTCTATTTGAACCTCAACAGCGCGGATAAAACAACACGGAGTGTAGCGATTAGCCTAGAAAATAACTCAACAAAACAACAGCTCAGAGCGATCAGTGATCAGCGACAGAAATAATGTTGAATAGCGGTACAGTGACAAACTGAAAAGAGCTCGCCGTGAAGCGACCTGCGACAGAAATAACTTGGACTCCAGCAACAAAACAGCTCGAGGTGGGACGACCAGTGACCGTCAGAAATAATTTTGAATACAATAACAAATACCTTAGAGTAGCGCTCAGCGAGAGAAATAATTTTGCATGCCGGCACAGCGATTAAACAACTAGAGGCATGGCGATCATGGGAATGTAGCAACAGAACTAGTTGTGAATGCTGATACAGCGACAAAACAGACAACCCGGGCAGAAATAATTTTGAATTCACAGAGAAACAGAACAACTCACAGCGCGGTAGTGATCAGCGACAGAAACAATTTTTCTGTTCAACGACAGAACAACTCGCATTCAAACGACAAAAAATGATTTTGTACCAGCAACTAAAGTACATTGAACTGAGCGTAAGGGACAACTTCTTCTAACTGCTTTTCCAACAGAGAAAACCAGAAAAAACGGAAGTGTCATCTTCGTTTGATCATGTTCATGCCACGTTTTCTTCACCTTCGGTTAATTTGCACTAATGTAAGCTTTCTCTCTTCGGTGTGGGGAGAAAATCTCATTGTCCTTGCCAACATCAATGTCGAAGTCCACCGGCTTGTAAACTCCATTTGAAAAAGCCACAGTGCATAGTCCATAACAGTAGCCACGACCTTTATAACATGCTCCGCCGGAATGTTTTGTTGACCACTCAGAACTACATTTCCGCCCGTCTGCATGTGCCATTTTATTCCCAAGGAGATGTAAAAATATATCTCCCACATTGATTTATCCAGCCAGAAATACCAACTGCCTCTAATGTACCCGTAAAAGGCGCTTCTATCGAAAAAGCGTATTTCCCCGTGGACCGCCGTTACTAAATTGCCTGATCACCTAAAGAATAATGGTATCATGCGGACGTAAAAGGAAATGCACTCCCGCTGTTTTCGGCAACCCTAAAATAACTTTAGCGGAATTGACATATCCCAAGGCCTGGACTGGGAGCCTCCCTCTCTGTCCCTCATTTTCTCTTGATTACAAAGCCACTGCATGAATTGTTCAGTCTGTTTTGATTAGTATAAAGACTTGTTAATAAGGTTTAATCCATTTCAGCTCTCTTTATGTGTTATATTTATTTTATTTCACGGCGTTGTGTTGGCCGAAGTATGGTACACGTTTTAGCCTCTTCCAGGCGTCCACTTAGCTGAGGCGCCAGCGTGAAAAACAGCGCGCGAAAAATAGAAAAAAAGCGCGGCGAGAGGAAACTTCCTCTCGCCGCGCTTTTTCATCTTTTCGCGCGCTGTTTTTCGCACTGTGCCCCAACTAACTGAACGCCTAGGAGAGGTTATACTAAACACGTTTTAACCGTCCGAACGTTTGCTCAAGAAACCCGCCGCAAATTGGGACCCTTTGAAAGTCTGAAAGTAACAAGAATTGTTTATTTTGGAACTTTGTGATGAGGGAATTACTGCTTTAAGTTTGCGAAACTTTTATGGTAGAGCGCGAAGCTCGATTCACGCAGCGCGCTGGTGCACCTGAGGGACACGCGCGTTGTGAGCGTGTCACTCGCGTGTTACGTTCCTGTTGTAAGCGGCTCTCGCTTGGCGCTCTATCCGAGTTAAGGATAACAAGAGGCGAGCGACATAGCAGAAAACTCAATGACTTTTTTAATTTTTCAGGCTGTAATGGTATTGAAAGACATTCCCTACAGAGATGGTAAGTTATCCCATGTTAAGTGTGCTTCCGCAGAGAATTATACAATCGAACCGATTGTGTTTTTCATGTTTGTGAGACACGTGTGACACGCGTGATATACGTGACATCTGTGACGTGTGTGACATGTGTGATTCTTGTGACACGTGTGACATGTGACATGTGACATGTGACTGTAACCTCGAGAAATACATCATTTGTTGAACTTTTCTGGCCACATGTTGTTATAAAATACATTTTTCCATTTGTCTTAGCTATTGATTTAGTCTCTGACTGGGATGAACGAACCAAATGGGACAAGACATTTGACGGTATCTCATTCCTTGATCAGATGGCCGACTTCAAACTCCTTAAATGGTGAGTGTAAGATGTCTTGGGCCCAGTCCACTATACGCTGGAGAAGGTTGAAAACGGTTTTTTGTTGCATGTTTCCTCCAACAGCGCAACGCCTTAGTACATTTATAAACGCGCATCTAACCCACAACCCACAATCCATAATCCTTAACTTTTTTTCTGGGGAAGGGCTCGAAACGCTAGCTTCACTAACTCGGCGGTTAATGTACCAATGTAATCAAACTTCAAGTTAAGATTTCATAGTATGACAAAGTATATGACTTTTCACTTATTTTTGTCGCCATTTTGTAGTTCTCAGAAGAAGAAAAATCGCTGTGTAGTGTTAGCAAGCCTGGATCGTGAAGACGAGGAACCTTGTTACGCGTGGGCTTGGAAAGGGTCCAGTCATCCGAGCGTCCCTGGGGAGGATACTAAAGTCACAGTTATGAGGTTGGTGTTGTTTCGCGCCATTATAGCACGTTATTTACACTTTTGTTTTTGTGTAATCAGCTGAGTCATCACGTGGGATCTAGAGTTCGCATGGAAGTGCAAAATAAAATATTCCCACTGTTCTGAATGAGCTCACACGGTCATAACCTTCCTTGAATATGTTAGGATAATCTTTTTTTTGGCTATATCAGTTTTTGTCTTTTATTTGGTGCATACTTTATTGAACACTATATAATTACGAAACCCAATCCGGCAGGAGGCTAAGAGGTTGGTTATTCGCAGAGTGTGCTGAAGGGGGGTGAGAACCTAAGATTACACGACGGTAAACGTAGAGCTCCCAGAATGTTAGGCTTCAGTTAAAGCTAGCACAAACTTCAGGCCCAGTTCAGTCGTGTGTTTGCTGATCCAACTATGCGTGTTCCTACGTATGCGTTTCCCACCTATTCACTCGATTTTCGCCTTTCAATAGATTGGAGACTGGTATTTGCGGCGCAGTCATTCGTCCATATCACGACGCCACCAGATCCTCCAAAATCACACTCATTACACAGATACGAGGCTCTGTACCCAGTCCACTGAAGAGCACGTACCTCACGGGCAACCCGAGTAAGTGGCTGCTTTGGCTGAAGAAACATCACACATCACAAGTGAAGAGCACCATGGAAAAGGAAGGAGACGATAACAACAAAGACGACGCTTCTTCAGCGTCCTCGAAGTCGGATAAGCAGGACTCATGAGTATAGAGCTTACTTTAAAGGGACAAATCGTTAGAATATCGCAGCGTTCTAGAGGTGGCTTGTTTTAAAATTTTTAAAAGGCAGTTTTTGGTGATACAATCTTAGGCTGAGGTTAATTGATAACTTTTATACCGAATTCATAGACGACAGGTTAATCAGTTGTCATTTTCTCTTCTTTGGTCTTAAACCAGTTGGAAGCGAACGTGAGATATACCCGAGAAAAGGTGCAACTGAGTGTCGCGGGCTCAGAGGTTGGTTTTTGTGGTCGGTCCGTGCGCTCCTCTCTGCGCTGTTATAAACTTAGGAAGCAAAATGAACTGGTCGCAGTATAATAATTATACTAATACCAATGCTGACAAAAGGTACTGACGAAAAAGGTTTTTAATATCCCTCCAGTATGTAGGCTTGAGTCACCTTCAATGTAGTAATCAGAATAAGAAATGCAGGTTTTCATACTAAACTGAAAAGTGTTGGGGTTTCACAAGATGAGCCAGTATTCACGGCTGTAAATTTTTTGTACAACTAACTCAGTGTTGCTGAAGTTAAACAGAAAACAAAAAAACTTGTTTTTGTTTGCTATTCAATATGCCAACCTAAACCTTCGGGAAAGCTAATTTAAATCATGCACACTTTTGTGATAAGTCAATTTTGTAGTGAACGAAAAATGCCAGCTATTGGGATCCGAGAGTGACATTTTGCTACTTAAACCTAACAGCAACTTATTTTTCCAGCTGAAAAATCGAAAACATCAAATTCAACAAGTAACAATATTTAAACACACAAAATCACGATTAAGGGCGTTTGCAAATGTTGCCGTTGGACATCTCCAATAAAAGCAGTTTTCAAACGGTGGGGTGGCCCCCTCACTCGCGCCGGAGTGGCAACCTTTTAAATTTTTTGAAACGCCCCATGAATCTGTAGCGGTATACTATCAGTCTGGAAATTAGAAATCTGTTGCTCCCCTAATTTGTCCTTTTAGCAGTCTCTGGACTCACTATTACAAATTTCCTGACAAAAAAAAGTTTCGTCGAGGCTCACAAACACGTGATTGTACCGTTCCGTAAGGTAGGTGCACGTGACGGGTCCACATTACACATTTTGGTTCCATAATATTAGGAATAGTGATGGTGCAGCATGTATGATGTAGTATTAAATCTGATGTGAGAAGCGAAGCGAGAAAAAGTTTCAAAGATGTAAGTAGTTAGAATATTGTTTAACTTTAAGAGCGTGTAAGCAAAGCTTGCAATATGTGAATTTTTCCCTAAGGAGATTGCGTGATGCGCCCTCTTATGTCACGCATTTTTTACTCTCCTTATGCTAACTGCGCGATCTGCTTTTAAATCAGGACTGCTGTCTGGGGGTAAAGAAAATATTTTAATTCGATTTTCTTTTAGTTTTGAATATAATCGCCTTGGATTGTACGTGTTTTTATGGACGTTTTAATCGATATACATCACTAAAATTGTGTGGGTAGAGAAATCGGGTGGGCACACCCAAATTCTTTTCGTGTCAGTTAAACCGTGTGAATGGTAGTAAAATAAAAAGTATTTTAATGACTTGGAGTATGTCTTTTTGATTTGATGCCATGATGTCACTGCATTGTCTAGCATGTCCATTTTAAAAGTGTTCATACTAACACGGCCAGTTTGTTATAAGTTTTCCAAAATGCAGTCACCTCTCTTTTTCAAAGAGAACTAAAGAGAATGTCAAAACTGAAGAATGTTTCTTTCTTGGTGAGCGGTTTATCGCCCTCGCGCGCAGTTAGTTAGTGGATCATGTATTCCGGATTGAGCCAGTGTCATTGATTATAGGACAAGAGACATTACAATTACAGTGCATCCTCCATTCAGGAGTGTGAATAGCCTCCCTAACACAGACGCTCTCTGGGCTCGTCACGTAATCTTCAACCCCACAAACGTGAGGGAGGAGGATTGCGTGACGAGCCCAAAGAGCGTCTTTCGTAGGAGGCTAGAGTTTGAATTAATACCAGTGACCTGACGAAATGCTGGAGGCGCCCTGCGATGAATTGGCATGCATCAAGGAGACGCAACAAGTTCTCAATAGTCGCTTCATGCTACAGCATCATTCTCCAGTTAGCCAGTTGGGTCGGGTACGACTTGCATATCATGATGTGCAGTGATTGTGCTGTAATAAGTTATGATCGGGCGGTTTTCTTTGTTGATTAAAGTTAATTAAATAAATGCTAATGAAGTAAATTAATCGCCGTAGTTCGTTTGGGAAGTTAATGTTTTGAGCGTCATGTCCTTTTTAAGAAGAGAACGCACCCCCCCCCCCACCCACCCCTCAGTGTACAACCCAGCCCACTCTCCATGTCGTTAAACATCATACCATCGACTCCACCTGTTCAAGGATAATGAAAAAGTAAGGTTTTAACTCTGTTAGATCAGGATAAACTAAAATCTCTCTTGGTCAAACTTTAAAGAGAGTTTACCGATCATAGACTTAACTGCCAAAGCATTAGACTACGAGTAGTCCCTCTTTCGCTTAGTCCGTCGTGCGTGACGCGAAAGAAAAGCGCGAGAGAAAAATGGCCGCGCGAAATCCTGGAGGCGAGGACTGATTTTGTGATTTTAGATTTATTAATTTATTTATTATTTAGATTTTGTGATTTTAGATTTATTAAAGTTGTCTTACAAGAGGAAGAAGCAGGCTCTCTTAGCTGGTGGCAATGAAACAATTATTGATAATTTACTTACCAAATTATCAAGGCTGTGATTTTTGAAGGCTTTGTATTGAACTTAGCTCCCTGCGCGCGAGATCCGAAGAGTGAGATCCGTGTCAATGTGTCAATGACTTGTGATGTTGGTTGGCCTCAACTAATCACGCCAAGATTTATATCTCTTTCAGTCACGAACCAAACGATAACTTCTTAGGTAACAGGGAAACTGCGTAAAATTGTAAAAATGCATAAGTGCGCCCAAAGAAAACGGTTTTAGCATTCGGTAACATTAAGCGGATATTGTACGTGTAAACTTGCCAGAAACATGGGCTCTACATTTTCAGTTTTCAGTTTTTAGTTTTCTTCCACTCTCTCAAATGTAAACATTGTAAACATAGGCAAAAAAGAAAATGCACCAGCTTGTGAAAATACTTTACGGCACTGGAATCAATAGAGCATTAGGGCTTGGCCCTAACCATGAAATAGTCATCGATCCCCTGACTTGCTCCTAGACTCAACAGTGACGCTGATGGAAGTTTGCTTCTATTTACACAATGACTTTATCAATTTCTTGCACACGGTTCAAGTTGAACGGTGTCGACAATTTTAATCCAGATTGTACATAAATCTTGGTTTTCTTTAAATATAAGTTTCTTTTGCAACAATTCAGAGGAGATATAAACATAAAATAAAATTGAGAAATGACTCTACAACACGAGCAGAGGTTGCCTTCATGACGTCATTGCGGGTAGACCTTGGGAAATTAAACAACACATTTGCGGAACAAGTGGTTAACCTTATAAGCGGTACACATTGCTGTTTCGCAGTTAATTCAACCACGGAATGTTAGGTGGTAAAAATCTTTTATTCTTGAGCGATTAATGGAGTGTTGATTAAAACCATTGCCGATTAACACGAGGTGTTCAAGTTTTACGAAAAACACTACACGAAATGCTATCAGAATTTGAGTCACGTATGGAACTGAGTTGGTGACAATGGCTGAATCGAAATGCCTGAAACACAAAAACTATAGTATAAGATGAATGGCACCATGTTGAAGAGCCACCTGATGTTAAATTTGACTTACAGATGCTGAGAACACTATCCTCGTTCTCCTTTCTCAGTTCTCTGGTTGTTAAACTTTTGTTTGAAAAGCTAAATTAAAATGAAATCAAGCGGGGGTGGAGTTCCACATAGGACGCTTACTGCACTGCGTTGGTCCAGACCGTTACCCTGACTTGCCAGATTCAGGAGTCCTAAAGTATGTTGCTTACAAATTCTAGTCTTCAATTATAAATCATCTTTAATTTTTTTCACTTTCACTGACCTTAATCTTCTTGATGTGTAAGCTGTCTGCTTGCAGTGAAACCGCCTGCTATGTACATCTGGTTTCAGGTAAAAAGGCTTTTTTCATTGTGCTTTTAAAATCGTCATGATTTGAAACTGTCTCAGCGATCAGCAAAGGTCGGTAAACACTGGTGGACCTGTTGCTGACGCTTCACGAAGGGATAAGCCCCTTCGTGTGTACGCATAGAACGTATTTTGAGAGGACAGTTCGCATTCTGTGCTTACGAAGCGGATATCAGGTAATTTCTATGTTGTAGCGGGGAAAGTTTGCAAGAGCAGTGTACGCGATGTGACATTGAAAATTAATGTGATTTTGTCCCTGATTTATTACGCACGAATTCAAACCAGTTGAATTTCACGCAAAATATGTCTTAGGGACAAAATTTTATCCCCGCAACAGATTTCACAAAAATGGATGATAGTCTTATAATGTGAACCAATTCAAACGAAAGCTCGATTAAGCAGTACTTTCATCTGGTACTGACAAATTGTGTTGTATTTGATCTATCTTAGCCTGAAATGTCAGTCATCCCATGAGGAAAGCTTTCATTTGCATGGTATAGGTATAATTCCTCATGTATCTTGTACGCATGTGATAATAATAATAACTTCATTTAGTGTCAATGAGATTTAGCATTACTGCTAACTGGGGACACCCCTTAATCCTTTCACGACCTAATTTTCATAAAAAAAAAATGCCGCTTTTAACCGTTAAATCAGTTTTTTGGCCGCCACGACGCTAAATGGGCCTTAGTTTTGCTGAAAAAGGCTTTTTTTTTTACCAAACTGATGGATTTCCTAAAGATTAAGTACAAAAATGTAGAATATTTTGATTTGGTGCATGCCAAAATTTGGACTTTTTTTGCGATTGCCCGTTCCGAATTTAAGTTAATGTGTCAAATTAGTCTGTCCGCAGACTTTTTTCTCCGAGTCAGTTTTCTTCGAGCGCGCGAGAGCGAGCGCAGGGCGCAAGAGATACCTATTATAGTTGGAACGTGGCCTACCATATCAGGCCCCCATATCAGACCCCAACATACAATACGAGACCCCGACCTACCATATCAGACCCCAACGTACCATATCAGGCCCCGATCATATCAGTCGGGTTTGACTGTTTTATGTTTCGGGTTTAACTTTATGTTAACAGTTGTGCTAAGTAATACAGTAATTCTTCAGTAGTGTACTGAAATTATTATGAAATATGGCTATTACGAATAACAAACTGCAAGTTCACTGGAAGAGAAGGTCGCCATTGTTGCAACTTCCTTTCTGGCCTATAGAATTCACAGCATCGCGTTTCTTATTACCATATTCTGGTTCTATTTTGTTAGGAAATATATAAATTATAAATACTTTTAAAATATATTTTTGGAGCAAGCATCCGTCCCAAAACGTTGTAAGATAATTATGTATCACTTTGTTTCAAGTCACGTAACCAGCGTCTGGAAATTTTTGTTGACCTCAAAATGCCTTTGTTTATTAGCAGACTTCGCTGACAGATTGGTATTATGTCCGTCTCAGAAGTTATTATCCGATTGCTTCATGCAGTCACGCAATTCTCACCCTCGCATAGTACTCGTTTAATGTACCGAAGCTTTTCTATGCAATAAGGTAGACCGACGAGAAGTGTATAACACATTGATAAAGGTCAAGCGTAAGGTGATTTTATAGCATTTCTTTATTGGGATATTTGTATAATTTCACGCCCGAAATTTTTATAGTTATATTCATCGACAGCACTGGAAGGCCTCTTTCACTATTGTCAAATACCGGTTTAAGCAATGTCGTATAGGTGAAAATAAGTCGTCTACTCGCAACCAGAGGGTTTGGACTCCCATAACATGACCAATTTATTCCACGTAAATACATGTCGTTGACTGAAATTTTAAAATGAAGTTTCACGTTTGGCCTCTCCTTAATCAAAGAAATAAACCCCTTCAGGCGGCTGGTATGTCTGCTCATAAATGTGCGCGGCTGAGAGATTGCCAGAAAAATGAATCTTTGGCGAAGGTTCGAGGGTTTCTGATCATTGTTGTAGGCGCGCACGAAAAGCATGGAGTCTGAGATTATTGGTGCCATGTTCGGGGCCTGATATTGTAGTCTCGCGCGAAAAGCGTGGGTCTGACATTGTCGGGGCCTGATATTGCAAGCTCGCACGAAAAGCGTGGGGTCTGAGATTGTAGGTGTCATGTTCGGGGCCTGATATTGTAGTCTTGCACGAAAAACGTAATAACTGACATTGTCGGGGCCTGATATTGTAGTCTCACACGAAAAGCGTGGGGTCTGAGATTGTAGGTGTCATGTTCGGGGCCTGATATTGTAGTCTTGCACGAAAAACGTAATAACTGACATTGTCGGGGCCTGATATTGTAGTCTCACACGAAAAGCGTGGGGTCTGAGATTGTAGGTGTCATGTTCGGGGCCTGATATCGTAGTCTTGCACGAAAAACGTTAGAACTGACATTGTCGGGGCCTGATATTGTAGTCTCACACGAAAAGCGTTGGGTCTGAGGTAGAGGGTCTGAGGTGGGGGGCTTGGGGTCTGAGATGGGGGGTCTGAGATGGAGGGTCTGAGGTGGGAAGCCTGAGATGGTGGCTTGAGATGGGGGCCTGAGATGGTGGGTCTGAGATGGGGGGTCTGAAATGGGGGGCCTGAGATGGGGAGAACGTTCCAAACCCTGATCAGAGATACCTTAATTGAAGTGGGATAGAAAAATTGAGCGGCTGTGGCTTCTTGTTTTTGTCTTTCCCCAGCCCGCCCCACCCTCTTGCGTTTTGTCTCGTTCTTATCCCCCACAGTTGATATCTTGCTTGCGATCTGGACGAACTCAAGACAAAACGGAGTGTCTGTGGAAAGATTAGTGTCAAATGAAAGTTACTGAGCGTGGATCCTAACTTTGATGGCTTCTGCTTTAGCGTAATTTCGAGAAAGGAATTATACAGTCATGCTCTTTGCGGCTTGCACCAGGCAAAGATATTGATACGTGACAATAAATAAGCTGTCCTCGCTTTGTACGTGGCGGTCATTCCTACTGATGATGTCAAAAATAAAATTGGCAAAGTGAACCTATTCTTATTAAATAGTTTAATCAGTGGCCCGGTCACAGTTAAGACATTGAAAGAGCTTAAGCCGGATCGCGGAAAAACCAGTTTAGTTCCTTTACAAATAGGATGTAGATATTCATGCGATGCACAAGATTGTTCTCGAACACCGCGAAGAAACCTTAATTAGGTTGAGCACAAAATTACGGTTTAAGCATATTTAAACATGTTGCAATAACCTGAAACGTGACTACAATGTTGACTGATCTTTCTCAAGTTACCCCAGGTCCTTGGAGATACTATGTAATGAGACGCCGTGCTTCAGTCGAGCAGGTTTCCTCGGCATTTGCAGTTCAGGTATGTACATTTCGATCGACTTCAGCCTAGTATCTCTGGTGTGGCCAGAGCGATATGTACTGTGATTTTATCATCCTTAATCGAAATTTTGATGTCTGAATTCCACAACTAGGGCCTGACTCGGTGAGTTCATTTGCCGATGCTTTTAACGAGCCTATTCTTGCGACACAGATTTACTGTGGCAATTCACAAATTATTTATTTGGCAAACAAGGCGAAGCGAATTTCTCCCTCTTCTTGGACGACTCATGTATTTGTGCAGCTTAGAAAACAGTGACTTTAATATGACTACGTAAAAGGAGTCGACGAGTCCTTAATTCTAATTTTTTCTAATATATTTCCTCCTTTTCAGTCGCGCTACTGGTATCAAGACTCTTTTAGGCATGGCCTATTCAGAGCTGCTTCAAGTTGCTACCATTGTGCTTCTGCTAGGTATGTTAATACACGGCGAATTTTTAGTAACGTGTAATTTTATGACATAAAAAGCGACAAAAGTTATCTTTCGGCAAGTCTTTAACTCAGGGCATTTTGCAGACGCCTCCGGCCACTGCACAAATGGCTAATAGTACATGTGTGATATCTAAGCCAACCAGATTGCAGCATTTGGAATAGCATATGTTTTTTTCGTGGCGTACCTGTAAAGTAGCTTTTTAGCTAAGAGTACCGACCACGTTAAATACAATGATTGATTGATTGATTGATTGATTGATTGTTTCAACAAATTAATGATAACTTTGTTTAATGACTGTAGGCGTGACAATTAATTGCCAAGCACCACCTTCAAGTGGTTCTCCAGGCCCGGTTGGCTCCCCCAGACCTACACGGTATTGTGGAAGCGTGAAATACAATCCCTTGACACATCTCTGCTGCAGCCGACAAGTGATAGTGAAGCCGTCGTCCTCATTCAGGGGATGCTGTGGAAGCGTTGCATACGACCCCTCCAAACACGTCTGCTGCAACAGTGTCCTTCAGACAAAGAAAACTGCCCATCGCTGCTGCGGAACTAAACTATATGACTACAGAAAACAACTCTGTTGCAACCGAACAGTGATGGCGAAACCGTGGCCTTCTACTCGATGCTGTAGAGGCATCCCTTATGATACTTTTAAACACAGTTGTTGTGGCAACGTCCTAAATCCAAAGAAACATGGGCACTACTGCTGCGGTACAACTCTTTATGATCCCAAGGTTCAGTTTTGCTGCGGTGGCCTGGTGCATAGCAAGACTTCCAGTTTTCAGGCTTGTTGTGGAGGGATAATTCATGACACCAGAAGGCAGATCTGCTGTTACTGAAAATTAATAAGCATATTTGCACCTTATGGTACAAAACCCCGGTGTTGTGGGTAAGAATATATTATATTTTACAGTTGCCTGCTCAGTGGCCTGGCCTTTCAAGGGACCGTTCATTTTTTATGAGGGAAGGGGGGCTGGTGGGATTTGGGAAGCACCATTTAAAAATCGCATGACCCCCCCTCAGCTTACCAATTTTTTCACATGGCCCCCCCTTATAGCGGTCATTTTTTGGGATGACCCCCCCCCCAAAAAAAAAATTGAACAAACAATATTTAGATTTCAACTTTTTTAATATTTCTCTATTATCCCCCTACTTCACGTTATTGTGCTCACTATGAAGACAATATTTACAATCTCTATACGAGAGAGAGCTGTTGTTTAAAAAACAAATCAAAAGAAGGAGAAGTCAATTTCGGATCTCCTAGTTATGGCTCGCCCTGAGCGTGTGGCATTTGGCCTCTCATTGGCATCTTCCTCATCTGAATTGATGAATGCAAGAATGACGTCACCAGAGTCATCTTCTCCCCCAGAGTCAATGGCATCACTGTCATACTCATCATTGTCACTTTCATCCGTTTCACTGCTGTCAGCACTTGCCCTGTTGTCATTTTGTGTCAATGTCCTAGCATTTCTCAGTGTTGGTTGGCCAGCTCTGAGAGGACTCTTCTGCTACAAGCATGAATGTCTTACAATTGCCTTTACTTTCTCACTCTTGCTGCTTTTCAAATGCTGCTTCAGCCCGTGGTGGTTTGAGTACTTGTTTAGTTCTGGAACACGTAGCTTTTTAAGCTTGGTTAGATCTTCGCACAACTCAGTCCAAGGATAATCCTCCTCCCTACTTAACTTTGCCTTTTCTTCTGCTCTCTTTTTCCTTTTAAATTCCAGCACTTCAAGATGCTGAAGATAATCCACCACAAACTTCGATTTGACAATAAACTTATCTGCAAATAGAGCAACGCTCTCTGGGTCAGATAAAACCAGCCTGCCACTTCCATGCTCTTTCTTCTTTATATTGTTAACTGAATCCAATCGGGGAAAGAGCGCATTACTACATGAGCATCATAAAAGAGGCTCGTTCCAAAATGCGCAATAATGGCGAAAGCAACGAGTCGTTTAAGAAAAGGTTTACAGCTGAACGATGCAGGCAGTTTGACATCTTACATGCAAAAGAAGCAATTTTTCTAGGTGCGGATGGCTGTTCAGAAAGGGCGAGTGAGTTTTTCATGCAAGGGTACCAGTTGAAGCCCATTGATGGAAGAAAACTGAACTTCTCCATCAAAGAGCACAGAGCAATGGTGGAAAAGTTGAATGTCATATTGAAAGATGTAAAGGAACACGATTCCACACTCTTTCAGTCCAATGGGCTTGCTTTAAAGCAGGGCGAAGAATTTGCCCACAGTTTTAATGTAAAACAGATCAAATGTACAGAAGCTAAGTTGACGAAGGTCATGCAGGACATGGAAGAACTAGAAAATAAGAAGAGCAATTATAACAGCATATTCAAAGGCATACTCAAACAGCACAGCAACAAAAGGAGAAGGAAAAAAGAAAACCGCAGAAAGTCAAATGAAAGAAAGAAGAAGCGGACTGAAAACAACGTCCAACGAGTTTATGGAATCTGTGTTGAAAACCCGCTAGGAAATGATCTTCCACAATGCCTTGTGTACCCTCCTAGAACGGCCGTCCCGGAAGAGTGTCTTAAAGTTGAGGATGTTGCCACGTCGATATTTAGAAGAGATGGGCCATACATCGCACAGCTCTTGGAAGGGAATTATTTCACCGATGCTGCAAGCAGCAGAATCACCACCAACCTTGAGCGGAAAGTCAGAGATTATGTTTACACCTTCATGTACCCTGAAGAGTACACTCTGACGGAAAGCATTGCTGCTTCTTGCAGCATTGGTGAAAGAGACTCCCATAGCAGCACAAGCGGCGACGAAGAACTCGACGACAGCGGAGATGAAGATGAGTGCCAGTGAAAGTTGCATTCGAAAATAACAGTGTTAAATACTTCTTTTCAGTAGCTACAAATGCTTTTTGTCGCCAAATGTTTTTTTAAAGCAGAGGGAAAGTTTGTAATAAATTTTATATCCTGCCTTCTATGTTTATTCTATAGCAATCTTTTTGATATTCAAACATTATGCCATTTTAAAGTTTTACTAAAATATTTCACGTGACCCCCCCTTTTTCCCTTATTTTTTTGGGATGGCCCCCCCTCGAAGGCCATTTTTTTTCGCATGGCCCCCCCCCAAATCCCACCAGCCCCCCCTACCTTATAAAAAATGAACGGTCCCCAATGGCAGCAAGGCTGGAGGTGACCTTGTTTTAATACAGATCTCCCTGCTTTTGTTGTGTAAACCAAGTTGTTTTGATGCTAATTTGTTGGCATTTAAATAAGAAAGCAGAGAGGTTTGTATCAAAGCAAGGTCACCTCCGGCCTCGCTTGCATTCATAGACCAGGTAACTAAGCACACAACTGCAAAATGGCTTAATGCATCGATCTCTAATTAAATATATAATGTGGCTTACGATACTCTAGACCTTTCCGTCTCTAGCGTTCCTGCTCATTCCTTCACTTCCAATAATACGTCAGACACCTCTAACACCCCTCCCCCTACTAATAACTGTCTTACTAGAGAACTTTCAAGTTTGGCATCTCCTACAGAAGTTCAGCAGTTCTCGTAAGCTTGGGGTTCTTTAATTGTTAGCAGCTGTAATTGTTTTAGGGCCATGGACATTGTTTCTGTTGTTTGCTCTATTGTACTCTCAAAGGGTATCAAGCCATTCATGTGAGACCTTACGAGAGCTGCTACCCAGCTCTAGCATCGTGCAATGTCCATTTTCTGTAAATAAGTTCTTTTCCTATTTGAAGAAATTCTTAATGGTTCTTAGTTTTTTTCCTGGTAATAGGACATGATGATTCTATGTTTGTGAAACAAACTCTTTTTGCATTTCCAGACCAATCGCGATTTACAATCCCGCAACTCAACTCTACTGCAACCGACGAGTTATCACCAAGCCATCACCATCTGTAACCAGGTGCTGCGGATTTGTCGACTCGGATACGATCCAGGAACACAGGTACATTAAGCTTGAGGTGGACCACTTGACTTTTGAGGGAGGGGGAAGGGTGATTTGGTGCAGGCACGAATTTGTTTCTCACCCACTGTGCTCGTCCTAGATAACGATGTTATTCAAGCTAAAAACCGCAACAGGACAAGTCAAGAAAAGCACAACTTAACTAGCCTTACTAAATTCCGCTGAAGAAGTCTTTTAGAAAACTTAATTGTACACTGTTTACTGTTTATCTTGCGTAACGTTTGTTGAGGAGTGTAGAAAATTGCATGAACTCAAAATTGGTGTTTTTTAACAGGTGTGCTGTGGGTCGAACCTTTACTCCAAGCCTTGCCCTAATTTAGCGATGAGCTGCTGTGGCATGACTCCTTACTTTTATACATCGCATCAGATGTGTTGTTCTCGACAAGTGACGTACAAACCACCTGGTGTTAAGTTCCCTCGCTGCTGTGGAAAGGTGTCATATGATCCCAGTAAACAGGTAAGGGCAGAAAATTGACATGCATGTTTAGTTAATCCCAACTGGTTTAATTGTTTTTCTTCACTGTACACTCATATAGAAATATAAATCATTAGAGAAGTATGCATTTCGTGACTGTGTACCTTGTTCAAGAAATTTGCTCGCTCTAATCTTTCATGAGTGATATATCGAAGTCCTTCTTCTCTTCTAGGGAATGGGAGTTCAGTCTCGGACCAGAAGCTTCTTTTAAATAACTTATGAGTGTCATCCTTAAAACTGATTTTTGTCTTCTTATTCTTGGACAGAAAAATTACTTAATTTATTTTTTATTCAAGACCTGTCCTTGGGCTTTCAGTCCAGATAATACCCGCGTGATACAACGTACCTTCAATGCCAACCCCTTCCCACCGTTTTTGGCAAACTTATAACTATCGTCTAACTCCTTTTGCTTTTGCTTATGGGCACAGTTCTTTCATTTAGAAAATTGCCTTTTTTTTCTTCTACTATTTAGCTTTGCTGTGGTCAACGGCTGTACCCAAAATCCTATTCATGCGGTGGATTAACTGCTTACAAACTCTTAACTCATGAATGCTGCCGCGACCGCCGTGTTCGACCTAAGGGCTGTTGTATCCTTAGCAACGTGAAGGGTTCCAAGCCTCCACCCGGCTGCCAGGCCGTGATTCAGGCTCCTAATGACAGGGATCTCAAAGGGCCCGAGTAACAAAAGACACGAGTCTGCAGGATGGCATATCCAACCATTCTATTATACTACTGTCGTCAGTAGCCGAAATCTTGAGCTTAATAGCTCTAAAATGCAGAATATTTTCTAGTGTGCAGTTGTTTATTCTTGCTCCCTCTGATAATGGCATTCCGACAGATACACTAACCTGAATTGAAATGTCAGTCATCTCCCGCCCTCTATCAGTCTTATCGCCCGGGGATTAGGCTGAGGGAGGAAGACGACTGACATTTCAGGCTACAGATACACCAGTGCTTGCTGGGATTCCTGTGGTCTACGTGAAAAAAGAGAAGGAAATTAGATTGATTCGCATTTTTGTCAAGTTTCCAACCACTTGCCGGAAGGAACTATAGTCGGCAGCCATAGTCAGTTACGTAGCTTTCTTGACTTCGTCGCTCTGTTAAAGCGGATTCAGTTTTCCTGGTTGAAAGTTTACACGACAAATGTACCAGGTAAAGAGTCCCCACTGGCTGTGCGGAATCAGTGCACAAGCGTACAAATTATCACCAAGTTGGCATCGATGTGGCTTACAGCAGATCAGAGCTTACTTTACTTGCTTTTGTTAATGCCACGTAAGTTTGTCAAAGATAACTTTGTCAATAAAGACTAATTTCCCTGCTCTATAGTGGCTCAGTAGTTCTTCAGATATTCCTTGAAAGCTCACAGTTTTCAAATACAATTTTTTTTGTTTGTTGTTTATTGATCTTTGTTTGCTGCGTGACATTAGAAACTATGGCGGCCATGTTGGTGTCTTGAGCTTTGCAATCCTGTGGTATTTGAAAATCCTGATTTCAGTTATTGGTTCGTCATTTGTTGCAGCTTTACTCAATTTCGGTTACTCCAAAACTGAGAACAAATAACCTGTTTTTTTTTCCTTTTTAAAATAAATCTAGCCCTTTTTTTATCACGCTCCGCTCTCGCTCTTCAGGACTGTAAAACTAAAAGAATCTCTGTTCGGGAATATTGGTCTCGCTCTTTATTCTGAAGACAGGCCGCTGCAGCACTTTAAAAGTTGTACACCAAAACAAGACATAATATCTTGCTTGGCACTAACGTAGCTTGTCCACAGTCCCTCAATTTTGTCGTGCAGTCGTCGAGATCAAGGAAGAAAAACACAGGCGTACGGGCACCTTCGGACTTGAGGGGGTAGTGACCTTCTAGCCCGAAAATTTGACGTAGTGCCCGAATGTCTGAGTGTTGAAATCGGGATGCAAGCGCACTCAAACTTCGTGAAAACCAAAACATTCACAATTCCCATATTGAATGAAACTGCTTTAATTCAATGACCTCTATCAACAGTCTCAATCTAGTAACATCTAAAACTTATTAAAAGAAAGAGTTCTTCAAAAAAGTCACTAACTAGGAACTTTATTTACGAGTTATACTTATAGTTATCAATGACGCCATCAGCATTATTTTGTAACGTTTTCTCTTAAGAGTCGTGGCCCGAATCATAAGCGTTTTGGCCGAAAAATCACACAATTTCAATATCTCGGGGGGGGGGGGGGGGGACTGCAGCCCTCCTCGCCCCCCAATCTCGTACGCTCATGAAGAAAAAATAACTTGCAGCAAAAAACAAACGGGACAGACTACACTAGCGTTGCACACCAACACAATTAAGAGGCCCTGCGCCTAAGAAACGACCGATGATTTCCGGCTAAAAAATAAAATCGGCCGATTTTTATCTCCCAAGTAGAGGTTACCGAATACTATTTAAAAATGAATTTCTTTTGCCTCCCGCTTTAAACCAAAAATATTGAGCCGCAAACTTTTTCCGTCTGATAGCAGCAAAATCAGGTCGAAAATAAGCCCCCGCAAAAAACTGTTCAGAAATTACTATCGCAACGCAAAATAATGAGAAAACTACACAGTGTTGAAGAAAAAGGCCTTTTAATGCAATATCATTCGATAAACATCAAAAAACTGCCGAAGCGATTAAAAAATAAAGTTTCAAATATTGCATACTAAATTACATGGATTGTGTCACGTCAAGTCGCAAGAGCGTGGGAAAACGAGTCTGCAATGTCCTTCGGGTGGTCAGCGGCTAGGGATCCAGTCGTGACCCCATAACTCAGATCACGCTGCGGCCAAAACGGTGTGGCGGTTGGGGAAGTATTTCTTTTTCAGTGACCATCATTTGTGAAAAATAACATAACATTGTTCCACTAAACGTTTTCTGGCCGGGAAAAATTGTTTTCCTATTTGTGCATTCGTTTGGATTCCGCCGCTATTTATACAAATGACGTCAATGGCCGCTGTCACGCCACGACATTTTCCAGATTCAACTGGTAATTTCGAGTTTCTATTTTCTTTTTCTGCGTATTTTTCCTCTTCCTTTCTCTTTTAATTCTACGTCCTTCTACTTAGGATGGTCTTTGAATGCCTAGCAAGGTTTAAAGTGGCGTTTACCACGCTATCCACGGCCGTATTGGCAAAAGAGAAGTGCTTCGCCGAAGTAGCAGGATAACGGTAAACACGGTAACTTTGAACGCTTTGTACAAAGTCAATATACTTGGGCCGAAAAATGTTTTTCCAGAAACGTGATGTATATCCCTCCAATGTCTGATTTATCACTGTGATTGCTTTCAAAAGCGTGGAACTTTTGAGAAATAATTATTTTAAAATCAGCTCCAACGCTCCATCTAATTTAGTATGCAATATTTGAAACTTTATTTTTTAATCGCTTCGGCAGTTTTTTGATGTTTATCGAATGATATTGCATTAAAAGGCCTTTTTCTTCAACGCTGTGTAGTTTTCTCATTATTTTGCGTTGCGATAGTAATTTCTGAACAGTTTTTTTTGCGGGGGCTTATTTTCGGCCTGATTTTGCTGCTATCAGACGGAAAAAGTTTGCGGCTCGATATTTTTGGTTTAAAGCGAAACTAAAACAAAAGGAACTCATTTTTAAATAGTATTCGGTAACCTCTACTTGGCAGATAAAAATCGGCCGATTTTATTTTTTAGCCGGAAATCATCGGTCGTTTCTTAGGCGCAGGGCCTCTTAAGTTGTCAGTCATACATGAGTTCAACTGGTGATCGGCGAATGCTGTGATGATTTCTTAGAATTACGGAAACCAGTTAAAATTACATCAACTTACTGTTAACCTGTTAACCTCCACATCCACCGGCGCCCAAAATGATGCCAATCTCATATCAAACGCGATTAATCAAATTTAATGATCCGCCATCAATTTGTCAGGAAGTGATATTTTCGACCCATTAAGACACGTACTCTCACAGTTTTCTCCGTCATATCTGTTCAGTTTAATTTTTGAGCACTTTGAGCGTAATGGCTTTAGCCATAAGAGTAGATGAATTTATAGAATTCAAAATGATAACGTTTCTTAATTCTCGTTGACACGACTATCCTAGAATAACATAGCACCTTTGAGTGAAAGCTTGGTATTTTAAACCAAAATGTTACGTGATGGGACGGGAAACCGCCCACTTCCCTACTGTTGAGCAACAGTATCATACTAAATTGTGTAAGTCACGACAGAATTATCAAAAAGTACGAGCTTGTTATTGCTGTGGGCTCTGTTTACTTAATAAACTGACCATCACTTCACCTTTATTTTAGGTTTACACTAAGAAACTAAGATAACATGAAAAAATAAAATGAACAACAAGGTATAAAGCTAAGAGATTCCGCGCAACTAGTTAGCTTGTAATCGACCTTTCTGGGAACACGACAGGAAGAAAATACTTTAAATACCTCCATATTGCACCAGCAAGCTGACACGAACATCACTGGCATGCAGGAAAGTAAGCTGTAATAATGGTCATAGCTTTCCGGCAGGGCTCATCTAAAGTGTCTGCTTCAGCAATTTAATTGTACGCCCACTGGAAATTCTTTACCTTGGCCGCTTCTTGCGTGAAGCTATAGCAGCGTTTGTTTCAGCGTGACAGATAGGATTATAAGAACCTCAAATAATGACCTTGACGTGATTTCCGGGGTCGATTTTCAAAGACGAGTTATATAGACGTGTGACATTTTTAAACGAGGCAGTTGCGAGGAACTTTCGTCTTGGATACTTCAGCAGAAAAAAGGTGAGCGATCTTAGCAAACACTTAGCCTTGAAGCCGTCCTCGGAAGAAAATATGAATCTCTATGAATTTCAAGGCAACTTCTGATATATATTAATGCTTGGGGCATACAGTAGGTTGCAGTCTCAGACCCATTGCCTTTAGCCTACAAGCCAGAACGTGTTTTCCAATCTTAATTCCCAGTACAAAATTAAACCTTACGTACCACTACAAAAAGCGTTAAAACGCGTGGCTAAATGACCGGCAGCCGGTCAAGCTTTTAAAATCACTAAATGACCGGCAGTCTGATATTTTTCTCAAATTTTAAGGAATCGAAGGAACCCATTCAATTCAAACTATCATATGTCGATTAAGAACTGCCAAGCGATCCAGAAGAGCTACATAGATCGCAAGTCTAACGCGTGGTTTACGCTCGGCTCAGAGAGCGATACCATGGTTTGTGACACGATTTTTTTGGGTCGACTGTGTCTACAAAACGAAGACCTAAGACCTAAGACCTAAGACTTAAGACCTAAGACCCAAAAACGAAGACTTGTTTTTTTTACAGGCCTATCAAACCAGAGACAGTCAAACCGGGTCAACCCTTTTCTTCAGACAATAACTGACGCGAAATTAATGGGGTCTTCGTTTTGTAGATAAGGCCGGCTCGAACTACAAAACGAAGACCCTCGCTAAAATGCTTTGTTCGTTGTCAGCTGACGTGGAATCAATGGGGTCCTCGTTTTGTAGATAAGGCCGGCTCGAACTAGAGAACGAAGACCCTCGCTAAAATGCTTTGTTCGTTGTCAGCTGACGTGGAATCAATGGGGTCCTCGTTTTGTAGATAAGGCCGGCTCGAACTAGAGAACGAAGACCCTCGCTAAAATGCTTTGTTCGTTGTCAGCTGACGTGGAATCAATGGGGTCCTCGTTTTGTAGATAAGGCCGGCTCGAACTACAAAAGGAAGACCCTCGCTTAAATGCTTTGTTCGTTGTCATCTGACGCGGAATCAGTGGGGTCTTCGTTTTGTAGATAAGACCGGCTCGAACTACAAAACGAAGACCCTTGCTTGAATGCTTTGTTCGTTGTCAGCTGACACGAAATCAATTGATGGGGTCTTCGTTTTGTAGATAAGGCCAGTTCGAACTACAAAACGAAGACCCTCACTTAAATGCTTTCTTCTTTGTCAGCTGACGCGAAATCAATGGAGTCTCCGTTTTGTAGATAAGACCGGCTCGAACTACAAAACGAAGACCCTCGCGTAAATGCTTTGTTCGTTGTCAGCTGACTCGAAATGTCAGCTGTCTCTGGTTTGGTAGGCCTGTAAAAAAACAAGTCTTCGTTTTTGGGTCTTAGGTCTTAGGTCTTCGTTTTGTAGACACCCCCGACCGACTGCCGGTCGCGGTTTTCAAATCACTAAATCACCGGCAGTCCGATATTTTTCTCAAATTTAAGGAATCGAAGGAACCCATCCCAACCCAAGCGATCCAGAAGAGTTGTATAGATCGCAAGTCTAATAAACGCTTGGTTTACGCTCGGCTCAGAAAGCGAGACCATGGTTTGTGACACTTAGATGTTTTTTAGGTCGACTGTCGGTCACGGTTTTCAAATTACTAAATGACCGGCAGTCCGAGTTTAGGGAATCGAGCGAACTCAGTAATCATGTACAAGCTATCTTACAACATGTCGACTGAGAAGGATGGGTTCCTTCGATTCCTTAAAATTTGAGAAAAATATCAGACTGCCGGTCATTTAGTGATTTAAAACCCTTGACCGGCAGTCGATCTAAAAAAATCCTGAGTGTCGCAAGCCATGGTCTCGCTCTCTGAGCCGAGTGTAAACCAACCGTTAGACTTCTCTTCTGGATCGCTTGGCAGTTCTTAATCGACATGTGATACTCTGAATTGGATGGGTTCCTTCGATTCGTTAAAATTTGAGAAAAATATCAGACTTCCGGTCATTTAGTGATTTTAAAACCTTGACCGGCTGCCGGCCATTTAGCCACTGGCATAGTCTTCTTGAGCTTGTATTGGCAATCTTTATCTTAGATTGTGTTCAAGAAGACCAGCTCGGAGCTCTGTTAAAACAATAGAGTGTTTCTGTTCAGGGCGAATGGGTTGATACCTGCCCGCGAAAATTTGATTTTTTATAAAACTCGAAAAATCAAATATTAGCCTTATAGCAAAGTTGGAGGTTTACCTGTTGCTTGTGTTTAGTTCGAGGAGTTATCATTATTTACTTCATTACCCCTTAAATGTTTACGTGCATCACAAAAAGACTACGAGTAGTCCCTCTTTCGCTTAGTCCGTCGTGCGTGACGCGAAAAGAAACCGCGAGAAAAAAATGGCCGCGCGAAATCCTGGGGGAGGTCCCTCCTTTCGCGTTCTTCTCGCCCCCTGGATTTCGCGCGGCCATTCTTCTCGCCCCCAGGATTTCGCGCGGCCATTTTTTTCTCGCGGTTTTTTTTTCGCGTCACGCACAACGGACTAAGCGAAAGAGGGACTACTCGTAGTCTATATCACATAGAATTCCATGAAAGATTAAATGCGTCGTTCACCGTTTGCAAATATCTGCGTTAGTTCCGAAGAATATAATTTGCAAATGGACAAATTAAAGCGATGACTAATGACGCCATACACTCAACTCAATATTAGGGATTTTAAGCAAATCGCTACGGCTGTCGCTGATACGGCTGCCGGAAGTAAATTTACCCCAAAATGAGGCACTGCGCATGTACGTCGGTTGCATCCAGCTGTAGAGTGAAATCTGACTACGCGAGTCGGGATGTTTTGTCGTAGTGGCTGCTACGTCGGGTTTATTTCGCTTCTCTGGCCCTTTTCAACGGACATCTCGGCATTTTAACAATTCCATTGGATTAAGTCAAAGATTATGTCAAGGTTGCCCCTCATAAGCTTGTAAATCCGTATCCTGAATTTACGATAAGTTTTGGCAAAGGTGTTGGAATGGCGAAGTGAGCCAAGTGAAATATTCGTGTTGAGCACGAGGTTGTTGTTCTTCGGTTAGGTTTGCTTTGACGGTTTAGTCAAGATGTTTTATATCCGGATAACTATACGGTGCTATTTTGCTTCTTTGAGTATTGATATTTGTGTTTTTCACTCAATATTCTTTGAGATATTTGTCCCTGAAATTATATATTTCACCCATCAAATTGTTATGGTACAAAGTGTATGGCATTCGCTTTCGCTTACGCTTAGAAATAATCTGCATGTTCGTCCTAGGAAGGCGAATAACGGCCGTCGCCCTTTGAGCGAAGCCATTTGGCTATGAGAAACTAAATAAAAGAGATTTTAAACTTCTTAGCCAATGTTTCGTTCATCTTTGTATTTCGCTTTGCTTGCTCGACGTAAAATTTGGCAACCCACCGAGACGTACTCTCCCCAGACCTTTTCAGTCACAGCAGCCGTAGTAGCACAAGCCGTAGTGATTTGGTTAAACTCCCTATTACCTAGGGTATATAAATAGGGATATCTCGTCAATTTGCAGAAGATCAGAGACCATTGAAACTTGGTAGGCTAGTTGTTCTACAGGCAACACACCTATGGCTATAAAAATTATGTTCCCATGGCATCTCGCTCTTTTCCAGGCCTCGCCAACCTGTTTTCAAAATTTAGTGATTTGCAGCTTAGAAAAAATTAAACAAGAACACGAGCTCGACCTAACATATGTTTAAATATTTTTTCTAATGCTTGCTGAATCATGCAGATTAGGCCCCATTAGCAAATATCAAAATGGAACGCCAAAGGTGGCCAAAAATGCCTTTTAAACTGGGAAGGTCTGAAATCCAATATGTTGCCACGGTAACAGATTTGTTGAGCCCATATTTTGTAGCATATCTAGTAGAATCTTACTGTAAAGAATCAAACATTTCTGATACAAATTGGTCGAGCCATCTTTCTTCATCAAATTTGATCAAAATTTGGTTGAGTATATAACGTCATCACTTGGCCAATTTGCATATTTTAAAAACGAAAATATCTCTGGAACGAAAGGAGATATTTGAAAATAGTAATCAGCATTTTTTCGCTTACAGACTACTTGTTTATGTTTTAATTAAAATGGCTGTTCTCTTTTCTTATATCATCTATTTCTGTCCCTGAAGACTTTGAAAAACGATAACAACAAGACATTATCCACTATGGTACAGCTTGCTTGCACCCTTGCCGCCGCCGTCCTTATTGTGTTTGGTAAGTAAAACTCTTTTTCTAATCTCACCTACTACGATCAAAATCAAACCTCCCCTCACAACATCACTACTGAAGTCAAGAACGTAAGTAATAATTTTAAAGAAACTTTCTTAATCTATAACGGAGCGGTTTTCAGTCGAGTGTCGAAAGTAATTAGACAATTGCTTTGGTTTTGGTTTTACTACGGTTTGATATTATTGGCTGAGTAGTATAATTTAGTAAGTAATTTCGGTTTTATTTTTACGACACTCAATTGAAAACCGATCTATATACTCCTAAAAAGATTTAATTGCATTGCATGGAATTGATTTTTATTTTGACAATCGTGAATATGTACAGTGGCGGATCCAGACCTTGAGCTAAGGGGGAGGGGGGGAGGGGGGAGGGGCGGTTTTGTTTTGCTTGCCCTGCCGGCTTTTCTTCCCTCTATGATTTCTTCTTTTTTTACCCAAAATAAGAAAGGGGGGTGCCCTCCCCTAGATCCGCCACTGATGTACATCCGTCGATTTGAGACACAGATGTCAATGTGACAGAATTGCCGTTTTGGAGGAAAAATACGGGTTAAAATAAGTGTTAATTTACAATTACCGCATGGACCAGCTGAAGTTATCATCGAGGAAATAGTCAACGATCAGAGCATCCTCACTCAGAGAGTTTTGCTCACAGGGAAAATAAAATATAGGCGAATGGTCTTATTGGTAACACTGTAGAAAATTGATTGAAAAGACCTACAAGTTAGGTTGTTTTTATGCCAGAAATCTGTGTTTTTGCCGTTCAAGGGTGTACCGGAAGGGTACATCGGGCACTATTTTGGTCTACCGTTGATTGCACGATAACTCACTTGCTCACAGTCAGGTAAACACTTATTCTGATTGGCTAAAAAGGGCGTTCAGATCGATATGCGACACCGGAAGCTGGTCAATCTTTGAAAATGGCTTCAACTTTAACTGCGTTTTGGTGAAAAATCTTAGATATTTTTTTTTGTTCGATAGGCTGACCAGTGGGTTATAATCATGCTTAAGCAATTGGACAGCTCGTACTCGGCTCCTGCTGGCTTTGATTGCCATTAGAAACTGCGAGGGCCGTAGCCTAATTGCGAGGCCGTAGCCAAAAAAAAAAAATAATAAAAAGTAAAAAAAAAAATATATGGCTGAGGCAATGTCCATTAAAAAAGACATTACATTATGACTGAAGCAATGTCCATGGTTAAATTCTCTTCCTAGGTAGTTAGGGTGTTTATGATGACTATAAACAACAAAAACGAGACAAAATAACTGTGGGAAGTGCCTCGGTTTGTTTGTTACTAGCTACAGCTCTGAACCAGGTTCAATTGTTCATCATGAGGGAACTACGACATCATGCGCTTCTGCTGTCTATCGGCAAATCATTCACTAGGTTTGATAACAGGGTGAAAATCATTTTATTCCCACAGCTGTAGAAACTCATTGTCAAAAACCGAGTCGTGGTCTTCCTGGGATCAGACCATGTGATGATCAGTACCTGCTCCGTGATAACGACCAACAGCAACAATCACGCAAGATATCTTATGCACACGATTGCTGCGGCCGCCATCCTTACAATCCGCGCTATCAGCTTTGCTGCCGCGGTCAGCTTCGCTTTAAAAATCCTGGTCACTACTGTTGCGGTTCCTCCACCTATAATTCTAGATCACAGCTGTGTTGTAATGGCGCTGTAAAGAGCAAGGCAGGTTCTCTCAACGCCTGCTGTGGCAGTGTCCCGTATGACAGCAGTAAAAAAAGCTGCTGTTATGGAAACCTCGTTGCCAGACCTCCTGGCGGTCAACCCAGTAGATGTTGTGGGTAAGTGCCTTGATAAGAAAACAACAAGATTACTTCGGATACGTGTGAAGTGGATAGCACAATTTAAAAAATTTGCAAAACTTTAGTCGAGATGGGGTGTATTATTGGCCCCAGAGGATTACCAGCGGTACATACCAACAACGGCTTTGGTTGGAATTACCTCATGTCGTTCTTCTTGTCTCATCATGACTGTTCCCCTTTTCAAGCTTGAAATGAACTAGGCAATTCTTGAAATGCGATCAAGATCTAGTTCCTATACTTATCATAAAATTGAGATGCTCATTCTAAAGTTCGCTTAGGGTGAGTGCTAAATTTTGTCGTGAAAATGATGATGACAAAAAACCCTTAAGAATGGAGGTAAATCAAATGGATTATATTAAAACGATGACATAAAAACAACTCCATTTGGCTCGGAAATATGTTCGGATATTTGTCCGCGGACATTATCTCTTCCGAGAAGCGAACAGTTTTCCTGAAGCCTAGCTCGAGGAAAACTGTGAGCTTCGAGGAACAGATATAATGTCCTAGGACAAATATCCGAGCATATTTTCTCGCCAAATGGAGGCTATTGTGTTCATAATCCGTCAAATGTTTTTCACAACACGGGCGGTTTTGAAAATTGGGGAATATCACTCGGATATTTCCTAGTTTTAACTGGAAAATATTCAGTCACTTGATGCGTTTGGACCAAAAGCGCGCGAGAAAAAATATTTGATGGATTGTGATTAAATCCAAGAAGCTTGTGTGGTGGTTTGTTCTAAAAGCTAAGTATCTATTAAACCATAACACTAGGAAATGTACAATAACAATCTAAAATCAAGTTAATTTAGGGAAGCTCGAAGTTTTCCTCTAGCTTTGCCCTCGGAAAGTCGAAAACTAGTCGCCACTTCGCGCATCAGGTAGTAATGTCTGGGGACAAACTTTTACGCGCGTTATTTCCGCGCAAATTGGAGGTGTTCGCACGCAAGTCTTGCTCCCGTTTAGCGTCATAGCTTAATCGGCGGCAAAGGAACAAGGTCGTAACGTGAATTGAACCAATTTGGTATTAACATCATATGCGTCCTGTTACACACATCAATTACTTCGATCAATTCCTTGTATAAAATTCTGTTATATTCACAGATTGCAAAGCTACAACCCTTCTACTCACGTGTGCTGTTCTAGAACAATTTCACCGAAGCCAGCTCAGTGCTGCGGGAGCGCGTCTTACAACCCTAACACACACAACTGCTGTGGAGGAAAAGTGTTGTCAACTGCTGGAATCTCTTCACCTGGCTGTTGTGGAAGCACTGTTTATGATAGAAATCAAAAGGTAAACAGATTTTGTAAAACTTATTTTGAAAAATTGCTTGACCGTAGTAGAAGAGCTTTGAGGTGGTGTCTAGGTAGCGTGGAGTTTCTTTTTTGAATTTCAGTTTATTTTAATAAATATTTCACAAATAAAGTCTGCGCCAAAATGACCTACCTAATGGAGTATATTGCTGCTGCCTGCGTAGTTACCCTATAGTTCACTCCTGGAGCACTGTGAGTATTCAGTTTAAAGTTATCCTCCCAAAAACACTGAATGGTGACTCCGGTTAGCGCTCGAAATAAACCCGTACAGTTTCACCTGCTATTTTATAATTGATACTGATGTAACCTTGCCCTTAAGGTATGTTTAGGATCTTTTAAAGCAGCTGCATCGCGGAGATGTTAAAACTCTGTTAGTGCGTTGTTTGCAATCCTTTTCAGTTTTCCTCAGTCTCAAGAACCCTTGTTCGATTCTGGTATAGTATTTTGCACCCTAAGGTCGTGTTCTATTGAGATCGACCGTTGGTTGGGTTGATTGAGTTTTTTCTTGTTCTATTGAGAAAAAACCGTTTTCAGCTGATTTGGTCGATCAACTTTTTCAACCGGCCTCAAACTGCAGGTTGAAACGGTTGAAAAAGCATTTGCGTGGTTATGTCGCCTGATTGTAGCTCGCGTAAGGACTATTCCCAGGAGTTGCCGCGTCGCAACCGCAAACGGTTGGAAAAGTGCTCTACTGAGTACTTAATTGTTGCTATTCGCTTTGCTAGAAAAAAAAACCTTTCTCACTCTTTCAGATTTGCTGCTGGAATACACTTCATAACAAGATAAATAACTTACAGACTGGATGTTGCGGTAAAACGCTTATCTTCACCAGTCATCAGATATGCTGCCTCGGACAGGTCACAAATAAGCCAGCCGGTGTGCAGAATCCACGCTGTTGTGGAAGACAGGGCTACAACCCTACTACTCAGGTGAATTTGAATAACTCATAGACCACCTCAGCAGCCCTGTTAATTTGAAATTTCAAAGGTCTTCAAACACCAGGGTTAACTTTCATCCACTGAATTACAAGTTGGCCAGAGATGGAACCACTTTGCAAAGTAAACGCCGCAACTGATCAGATCCACATGGAGGATCGATTCCAGGGTGTTGCTTGAACAAAGTCAAATACGCAATATATACAACACGGAAAACAGACAACAGAATTGTGCTTAAATAGCTACAATTGATTCATGTGGTGTCAGTAGCAAGTGAAAATACTTCTCAACAGCTTTGATTTGAATGGTTAAACTCAACTAACCCGTCCAATTAAAAATATTGAGTACTTAACTACACGCATTTATTTGGTACAATTAAAGTTTAAACAACATCGATGAATTAGTGATTATAGTTACACAGTCGTACGGTATTAAAGCACTATATACGAACAAACACCTTTTAAATTAATCAGTTTACATAATCGTATGAATGGGAGTGCAAATGCACACATACACAAATCGAGTGATATTTGAAAATTCTCCAAAAAATGTAGGCCTTTTGTCTTGTGTGGTTTGAAAGAATTTTCAAATATTACAAGTAGTTTAGTTTAATAGTAGTTTCAATTTAATTTTATTCTTAATTGTACTCGCATTCATACTCATTATATGACTGAGAAAAACACGAACGCACGACCACCTTAACTCACATTGCAGTGCAAATTGAAATTAAACGGTAAATTGGCCTGTTTCCAGCCAATTATAATTGAGTAATTTTGTTAGTCATATAATAAAGAATTACTAACATTTCTTCGTGTCGCTGCTTGACAGATGTGTTGCTCAGGACAAATCTCGACTAAACCATCCGGAGTACAGAATGCGCGCTGCTGTGGAACACAGGGCTACAACCCAGCAACCCAGGTGAGTACTTAAAAAGATGCTTGAATGAGTGTTGGCGTCAAAGCTTCTTGGAACGTAGTGGTCAAAAGTCACCAATGGGTCAGGGTTTTAGTCTCAGACGTAGTAGAGGGTTAGGTTAGTGCCTAGACTTAGTCGCACAGGGGACGCATGATGATGGGGCAATACATGAATTGTGTGTTGATGGTACTTTCCCAGGGAGACTAATAATAATAATAATAATAATAATAATAATACTAACAATAACATAACAGTAACAATAACGATGACGAGAACGAGAACGAGAACAATGGCAATGACAATGACAATGACAATCGCAATGACAATGATAATGACAATGACAATAATAATGACAATAATAATGATAATGATAATAACAATGACAATGACAATGACAATGATAATGTTAATGACAATGATAATGATAATGATAATGACAATGACAATGACAATGATAATGACAATAATAATGATAATGATAATGACATGATAATGACAATGATAATGACAATAATAATGATAATGATAATGATAATGATAACGACAATGATAATGACAATGATAATGAGATAATGATAATGACAATGACAATGACAATGACAATGATAATGATAATGATAATAATAATAAATTAATATTTTAAAAGGAGGCCTCCAATCACCTAGGGTCCTCTAAAAAGATAAAAGTCTAAAATATATATTAAATGTATTAAAACTAGGTTAAAACTAGAACTAGGATTCAAAATACTACTACTAACTAGGTTAAAAACGTAAATATGCAAAAAAACTAAGGTGTCCATAGGGAAAGGCTCGGGATGCTCCTGGAAAATTTGATTTAAATCTTTAAAGGAGACCAACCCATCTTGATGGCTAAAACTAGTAACGTTTCGCTCTGAACACCCTAAGTGATCAACATCCGAGACTGACACCCCCAAGCGAGTGCGACAGGCATCACCGACCTTTTCAAATAAGAGTCCCCCCGGGATTCTCTTCTGGTCTGCTTTTGATCACTCTTTGTCTAGAATGTTCACGTGACACTTGAAAAAGATTAGCTTTTGTCAAACGCCAGCTGTATTCCGTTAGAGTTACTGATGCATATACATCGCTTGGAAAAGCTAGAAATGGCTTTGAAACCCCTCATCTTAAGCGTATCAAACTATGATTTAATTGTCCTTTCTTACTCTCCCAGGTCTGTTGTGGAAACAAGGTATTCTCGAACGCCAAATTCTGCTGTGGACGAGTCGGTTATAATCCTATGACCCAAACCTGTTGTGGCGGGCGGGTTCTTACACCCCATGGTGGACCCTTCCATGGCTTGAGCAGATGCTGTGGAGGATCACTGTACAATCCAAGTTTTCAGGATTGCTGCCACGGAAGATACACAAGACCTAAAGGCTGCTGCTACATCAGGCATCAGAAGGGATCCCAATACAGCAATAGATTTTGCAGCGAACTTCAGTAGTCGACGCACAGCAATGAAATTACGTCGAGGAGAACTTTGAATATACACAGTGTAGCTTTTTTCCAAGTTACTGCAGCTGATTTACTGTCTGCTTGAGACTTGCTGGCAAACGGTATAAAATTATGCTAAGCATTCCAATAAAGGTTTTTTTTACATTTGGGTCTTGCCTTCATATATTTCAGTTCACTCTATTCATTCTGATAAAACAGTTTTAGTCGGCTCATATCCTTTCGGATCTTCTCGTTACCCTTTGCCACAACTGCCATAGTGTAGACAACTTTAGAGGAGCTTATGCAAGGAATATATTAGAACAAGACTCTGTCTCCCTCGCTTTCCTGACAAGCTTCATTCAACTGAAAAAGTGAACAACATGCGACTAATGTTCCCTTTCCATGCTGTCACTTCGTCTAGAACAAACCGAAATGTCCACATTATCAGCTAGATTTAATTAAAAACACTTATTAAAACAATTACACCATTCTCCCTCTTTAGAAGCGGTATGTTTTTTTTACAATAATTGTCTAAGTTCTCGCGCGCTGATTGGCTCATTTTTATCATCAATAAGAGTAGAGACGGATAAAAGTTTAATTTATGCAAGCTTTCAAGTTCAACTTTCAGCTGTCAAACTGTCAACTTTTTAACCAATGAGGTTTTACGGACTTTTTTAGTAGCCAATCAAAAAGCAACAAAACCTATTGACAATGCTCGCGTCATTTTAAATAAAATTCACTTATCTTTGTCTACAGCAAGTTTACGGCGTCTTTTCCCCTCATTTATTCTCAGCATTTGACCATTTTGGTGTCTTGTTATTGTAAAAAACAACTTGACGTCAGTTTTTTATGCGTTTTTCCTCATATTGATGATAAACTTCGTCATAACATTGTCAAAGTGTACAGCGGAACCACTTTGACGAAGTTATGATGCAATTATCATCAATAAGAGGACAGACGCATAAAAAAACTGATGTAAATTTGTTAAATAACAAACTCGGCGCGTCGTTTCTACTCGCTTGTTATTTATCATCTCGTATCCTACGCATTTTAGGTGTGAACGGTCCAATCAATAACAAAAGTGCACCGACTCAGTTCAATCTATTTGACATGTATACCGGTTCGCCAGCGGAGAAATTTGAAAACGCAGCTTTATTTTTACGATTAGATCTACCGTCCGCACTAATCCGTCACGAAAACGGAGCTTTTCGAAAACGCTCTTGAATTGAAACCAAAGGCTGAATTTGAAAAGCGCAAGGTTTTCATTTTTGTGTGGACGCAAAACATTTTGACAACGGAGCTTTTCGAAAACGATGTCGTCACTATTATCATGTGAGTCCCTGACCTATTTTTCCTCAACAACAATTTCAAAATGACCGGTTATTGTTGCGTTTTGAAAATTCTCCGGCGTAGTGTGGACGGGGCATGACAGTTTATAACAGAGTAAACGGTACCGGATTGCAAACAAACTGCTCGCTCACCACGGTTTTCTTCGCCTTAAACAGCACCTGGCAAAAGAACTGCTCGATAAACTAGTTCCTCAAACGGTAGAGTTGTCATGGCGTTTTGTACTCGTTTGTTTTTTCATTATTTAAGTTGGTATCAATAATTCTTAACACACTTTTAAAGTGTATAATTTCCTCGAATTTAAGAAGGAAACAAACACCTTATTCACGGTCTGTTTGCTCTTATCTAAAATGTTAATCACTCTGTGACAGCAAAGATATAATTAAGACTGTGAAGCTGCCACGTATGAAAAGAAACAACCTTACGTGTGGTGTTTAATGCACTATAATACAAAAATGCAATTATGGTCGTGATGTCAATTATAAAACGACATGCTGACAAACGACTAACATGCGATCAGGCGTTTTTGATTTCAGGTTAATTACCAGACGACCCAGTTTTCTTATCGACTGGTTTATATGCTACACCACAAAACATGCAGACAAATACGGACTGTTTACGATCCACTCAGCCGCCGGCTCACTGACATAATTTAAATAATTATTCACAATCAAATTCAACTGTCGACTTCATAATGGTCGCCAAGAATGGAAACATCTTGACATCTACACGAGCTACATACACAAGCGCCCTGAAGCACTAAATACCACCTCGTGGCAGTGTCTTGCTTGACAACTTGAGAAGAGAGCGACAGCTTGTCGTCAAAATCAAAACGAAAAGGGAAAACGAACACGTTTCTCGTGCTTGCTAATCAGTATTAAATGCATATTCATGTACAATTTGTTCCTTGAGATGTTTTCAAAATCATCACTTTCACCATAATGACAGTATAAATAGACTTCCTATAAGTAAGTATAATCAAAGGCAAATTCTACGGGTTAAGGCTCAGTTTGGAGAACGATTATCTCTCACATTTAGATGATCGTTTGAGAAAACTCACATCATTATTTATAATCAGTTGAATCTATCTTTTGTGTTTTAGTATGAAATGATTGAGGGATAAATGTATCACAAAATTTGAAATTGTAATTTTGTGCCGGAAACTTTAATGGGATAAATATTTTGTCAAAAACTCATGAAAATTAACTGCTTTTTGCAATAAAAGCGGGCTCGACATTTTGTTACTCAATATTTTATTACTCAGTGGAACCAGAGAGTCATTTTTCTCAAGTGAGAGAGCAAACCGTGGTAAACAAAACAAAACGAGAGTGGAACACTTCATTCCATTGGACAAATCGACGATTAAACAAACTGCTCCAGGAAATAGCGTTGCCTGTTAGCATAAAAATTAGAATTTAATGACTTTTGTTTTAGAAACTTGTTCTGTTCTTGTTCGCCACACAGACAAAACATTGGTCTTGATAACGTAGAACAATTCTTTTCCATTACGGTTTGATCGGCGACAAGTAAGTATCAAATAAGTTTATGGGTAGCTTGCGATTCTGTTATTTAATATTTAGTATTTTTCGCATCCCCAATCGTTTCGATATAATCATGATGACTAAAATTGAAACCGCGATTTGATATTAGTCCATCGCGGAAGAAGACAAAAGAAATTTGTTTATTGTTTATTAACTCATGATTCAATCTTTCGACTGTAAAATAACCACATTGAATTCTTCTTAGTTATGGTTATCTCTTACTAAAAATTCAACATTTCTATTTTCTGTTTTCAGGTTGTGTCATTTCGACGTTTTTTCTCACAGATAATCGCGCAAGCCTTGGGTCACATAAAGGTAAGCGTAAGATATCTTAGCCAAGATTAATGAGCTGTACTGTTTCGATGAGGAACGTTGGAAAAAGTCGCCAACAGTAACAGAATACCTAACCGCAATTGTTGACACCCACAGGCACGTAAAATAACTTAAGTAAGTTTGAATTCCCGTTTCTGTCTTGAACGCATTAGTTGGTTTATTTAAGACCACACGCTACCGTTATCTTCGGCGAGAATAACAAAAAAATAAATTCACATATAACATTTTTTATCAAGTGCAGCGAGATAACAGAACTGATAATTATGAATTTGAAAATTAAATTGGACTACGCTTAGTTTGTTTTGAAGTACCATGGTTGAAGATAAAATGTGGTCCGATTTCATCAAATTCAATTCAGTAGCAGATGAGACAGTAGCGTACCAGTTTAAACAATCATCCGCCCTAGACTGATTTTGAAATACTTTTGTTCCCTGGATTCTTGCATTTGTTTTGATGGTTTAGCAAGAGAAAGAAGGGCATGTTTCAAATTTTAAATTGTTGCCGGTTTTTCGACCATTCTTTTAGCGGTAATATCGAATATTTTATAATCGTGCAAATATGAGAAAGCGATCAGAAGTGGAAACATGTGTGGTGAGGTGACTCTAGTCTGAATCCATTCAACACCTGACCGCTAACAGACAAACAACAGAAGGATCGGAAACACGGTAACACTGGACAAGATTCGTATACGAAGACTGTAAAGGAGCTTGATAAAGGGTCAGTAGTTATCTGCATATCTTAAACATGATAAACGCGCTCATAATGGCTGGAAATTGTTGCAAGACTACTTTTCCAGAGGTTCAGGTACCTACACGATTCTCTATACAGACTTGTGCCCAACGCAGAAGTCTTCGGCGTCTACTCTGAAGTGCTCAAAAGAGAACGTATTGCCCAGGAAATGAATTAACCTTCACAAGAGCAAAGGAAATGGCACCCAGGTTTGAAGTCTCTCAACGAGTAACCTTCCCCACATTAACCAAGTAGTTGGCGAGGAGAAAAGTATTTAATATAAAGGAGGAAAATCAGGGAACTAGAGCCACACCAAGGGAGCTACAGCAGAGGAGGAAGCAGAAGGTCAGACAAAAATCCATGGCGGTGTTTAAGATAAGGAGATAACATCCACATCATAGGTCACCAACGCTCAGCTATTGGAGAAGAATGTTACAACTGCCGTAATGACCCTACAGAAAGACCTGGCCGTGGTGTAACAGGGGGTACCCTGTGTTGTGCTAGCTTACCTGAAGTGTTTAAGTTAGTTACGTGTAAGATGCTGATGTTGGTTATTTAAGATGGTTTCTCGAAGTAAACAGGTGTCGTTCGCTGAAGACTAGTTTAAACCCAAATAACTCGACATGGCGACAGCGGGGAAATTCCCAATAGCCTTTAAACCGAAGAAGAATCAGAAAAAAAACGTAAATAAGGGAGACCAAGCTCCAAACGAAGCCGGAATTCAAGCTGAACAACCACAAGTAGTTGAAGAGCCCAACAAAGCTGGCGCCCACAAGTCGCCGCCCTGCACAGCAGTCCACGGTTCAACAGATACCCATAGCGAGTTACCGAGCTCCACCAACTGAAAAATTCCACTTTAAATCCGAAGAATAGTCCCGCTGGATCAAGCGTTTCGAACGATTTCGAAAAGCGACTGGACTCGACCAAAAGGATGGAAGTGAACTGACTGACGGCATCGTAGTTTCATTCAGACCAACGACTGAAGAAGCGAAGCAGTAAAGGGCGTTTGAAGTTCATTTCGTGGTAAAGAGAAATGTAATATTTGAAAGAGCGAAGTTCAACCTAAGAAGTCAACAAGTTGGTGAGTCAGTAGATAATTTCATAACAGATTTGTATTGTCTTGCTGAATACTGCGAATTTGGAACACTAAGAGACGATCTCATGCGAGATGGAATCGTAGTAAGGATAAAAGACAAAAAGCTCTCTGAACAAGTGCAACTGGATTCTAAGTTGACTTTAGAGAAAGATATTACAAAATCCAGGCAGTCGGAGACAGTTAAGAGGCAGCAAACATTTCTACAAGAAGCCAAATCCGACCCACCACCAGCTCATGTGGACTGTTTATCCAAAGGAAAGGGAAAGGATTCTAAAGAAGATATGAAGAAGCAAAAAAAAAAACCCCAAGCCTAAAAGTGGGAAGACTCCTGAAGCACAATGGTCAAGGTGCCTGGGTCAATCACACCCAAGGACATAATGTCCTGCCAGGAAATCAAAATCTAACAAGTGTTCCAAAGTGCGACATTGGACAAAGGCCTGCAGATCTCAATCAGACAAGAGAGTGGCTGAAGTGAATTTTCCTGGAAGACACGATGAAGAAGAGCTCTTCGTGCTTGAACTCACTGAACTATCTCCTGTCCAAGGAAGTACAAGGGATTCATGGAAAGTTTAAGTCTCAATCAATGGACCGCTAGCAGAATTTAAATTGGATACCAGCGCTTATGTAACAGTAATTCCAGCTAGCCTGTTTCACAGTCTGTAAACAGCTCCATCAGCTCAGCGGGACCACCACGCTACTCATGTCGTATTCAGAGTTTACCAACGCACTGATTGGTGCGCTCCCATGGTGGTGACGCCCAAAAGCGATATTCGGAGTCTGTGCGGATCTTAGCAAGCTAAGCGAGTAAGTCAAGGGAGAGAACCACCCGCTTCCAGCAGTACACACAACTCTCGGCAGATTAGTAGGTTCAAGAGTGTTCTGTAAACTTGACGGGATTTTGGCAGATGAAGCTAGCGTGGGAATCAAGACCATTGACAGCATTCATTACTCCATGGGGCCGTTTCTATTTCAACGTGTTGTCCTTAGGAATCAGCTCTGGTTCAAAGAAATTCCAGAAGAATATAAGTCAGATCTCGAAGGATTAGACGGCGTGGAGTGCAATAAAGATAACATTTTAGTCCATGGCAAAGACCAAAATGAACGTAATCAAAGGTTAGAAGCAGTACTCAAGCGTCTGGTTGGGGCAGACGTGACAGTTTCTTCGACACGTCATTAGCTTCAGTGGAATTGAGGCGGATCTTGAAAAGCTGCAAGTAATTGCTGACCTACCGCCACCTCAGAACATAAAAGAAGTGAGAAAATTTCTTGACATGGTGAGCCAACTAAGCAAGTTTTCTGAGCACCTCGCTGAAGACACAAGAAGTATCAGAGACCTTCTTTCACAAAGTGAACCAATGGACATGGGGAAGTGACCGAGTAACAGAAGCATTTTAGGATATGAAATCTCCAGTATAGGAGCTGTACGATCCGAACAAGGAGACCAAAGTGGCAGCTTACGCTTCTTCCTTTGGCCTAGGCCATTTTTTCAAACTCTAACCTGACAACTCCTGGTGACCCGTCTCATTCATATTGAGAGTGATGGCTCCCACTGAAACCAGATACGCACAAATCGAAAAAAAAAAAACGTTTTAGTACTCACATGGGCATGCGAACGATCCTGGGAGGACATCGTGGGAACATCGATCTCTGCAGAAACAGACCATAAACTTCTAGTGCCACTCCTGAGTACTCGTACAGTGGACCAACTTTCGCCGAGGATCGAAAGATTTAGAATGCGATGGATGAGATTCCACTTTAAAGAGCTCAACCATGTTCCAAGAAAGAAGATGTCCATAGCCGATGCGCTTTCAAGACTCCAAGCCCGAAGCTAAACAGTGAAGTCAACAACTGACGTTGAAGAAATGAATGCACACATCAGAAGCGTGACCTCATCACTGCTTGCCTCAGACGCGAGACTACAGCAGATCATGGAAGCACAGGAGGAGAACCCCTGTCTGTAGACAGATCAAAGTGTACTGCTGTGAAGGATGGCCTGAGAAGTATTCATTAAACGATGCTATTAAACCCTACTGGTCAAGAAGGGGTCAACACTCTGCTCAAGGTATCCAGGATTGTAATTCCTTCTTCCATACGCCTTGAGATACTGGATAAGATCCATGAAGGGCACCAAGAAAGCACTTAATAGCGCAAGCGGGCTAAAGTGGTGGACAAGAGTCAGCAGAGAAATCCAGGATCTGGTGCAACAGTACAAAGTTTGAACTCTACAAAGGGACAACAAGCCCGAACCGCTTATCTCGACACCGTCCCTGGCAAGTCATAGCCACCGTCCTCTTCAAGCTGAAAGACATCGACTATAGATTACATCCCAAGACACGTGGGAGTAGTAGCTATGCAGAGGATTACATGGTCAAGTGGGTTTATTAGAGCAGTCGATCTTTGTCTTTCAAGGGATTTCAGACCAAGTGCGATCTCACTTCGACTGTGCAGAATTTTCCTATTTTGCTAAGGAACGGGGATTCAGGCATACCACAAGTAATCTAGATTTTCCCAAATAAATGGAGAAGTTGAGCGAGGAGTTAGTGAAGAATCTTCTGACAAAGGAAAGAGACCCTGCTAAAGCATTACTAGCCAACAGATCAACAGCACTAGCATGCAAGTTCTCTCCTGCCCAGTTACTGATGGGAGGGCAGATAAGGAACAGTGTTCCAGCATTTCATACCCAGCTGAACCCACAGTGGCCTGACTTAGAAAACATGCCTGCACGAGAGAGCATGAGCAAGTTGAAGCAGGAAATAGTGTTCAACATCAGGCACAAGGCCAAGCCCTTGCCTTTAACTGAACCGGGTACAGACGTTTTCGTCAAGGACCTTCAGCTGTCAGGAAAAGTCATCGAGGCAGTATCGGCACCTCGACACCACAATAGCGTACCAAGTTTCCGCATTGGACAAAGCTGCAACACCTGTTCGAAAGGACATTCCCTCTACAAAAGGAGACATTCCAGTACCCACTGTATCACCTATTCTTGCGACCAGGCCTAAGTGAATTATAAGACCATCCCTCGAAGTTAGAGAGAATCTAGGCTTAGCTTGAGATGACGCAGTGTCATAACATCACTGTAGATCTTTGGTCAGTCTTCTCATAATCTGTTCGTTTACCCAGATTTTATACTCTCGGACGATAGGGTGAAGATGTTGGGGCAGTTCGGACATAAAAAGAGTACTTATGGGTATTAACGCTAGACGAAAAACGTTGAAATTGGATTAGATGCTGCATATTAGCTCGCGTATTATGGGAAAATTCGGACTCGCGTAATTTGGGAATGGTATCCTAACATTGCCGGTCTTGATCTTAAAAAATATTGTCAATCAGAGATCCTTCTACGTGACGCAAGGTCCCCAGGTTTGATATCATGGCATTGACACGGCTGGTTCGGCGATGGTCACTGCTTACAAAAGGTGCCACGCGACCTTCAACAGACTCCACACAGTTGATGTCTTTCGGCTTGTAAGGGGACCTGGCAACGGATCCGTATTCACCTACCGGACGAACAAGGCTCAAATAAGCCCGTTCCTTAATAGCAAGAGAACAAAATGTCAAGTTCCTTTGAAGTACTCCAAGAAGCCTGTTTGCCTTCTCCTTTACCTCCAGATTTGCTTGGTCCAATTGAGGAAGCTGGTAATGTAGACCCCCAGATATTTCTGGAACGTGACCCCCTCCGGAAAGGTGTTGCACAGCGTGAGCGAGTAAGATGCTTAAGGGTTATGGACATAATGTAGCATTTGCGTGCAAGATTCTTGTTGGTGAAAGATGGCGTCTTGAAGTAAACATGTGTTGTTCATTGAAGACTACTTTAAACCAAAATAATTCGACATTCTGTACGATCAGCAAATAGAGGACTGAAAGCTTCGATCAGAAAAAGGACCACACCAATGTTATGACCAAGTTCCAGGTGAAAGCTAATCCCTGTCATACAATGACCGTATTCCTGTCCTCTAAAGACTATTGTAGAGATTAACGCAATCACCACTATTATGACAGAATTATCCCAGTTCACAGCACAGGTATCTTATCCCTTCACGATAGAGGATTACTTGTTTTAGTGGTCACACTACCAACACGCAACGATACTTCTGAGGAAGGACATTGATAAAATCCAACTGCAGCAAAGAAACCTCCACGATAGACAAGAAAAACGTCCTTAACGATTTTGGATAAAAAATATGAGGGCCTTGAAACCTTCAACTGAAGCCGTACATTACGTGCATCACTTACTGGACTCCATAGCTCTTATCCGTGCATTACACGAGATACCAGCCGTTTATTCCAAACATGACCTTCTGGCAGGAAGAAAGAAAGCAAGCTGCGTCGCAATTGGGTAAAGCCTACCAGCCACAAGCATTTCTCCCAAATCTGTCGCCACTCTAAAGTTTCAGCTACGAATTGCAGCCGTCGACATCGCAAGTTATTGGATGATATGGTCAGCCCCAAGAAACCACACCAAAGACTCCAAATCATTTTATATCATCTCAAAATCAAAACACAACTATCTTATAGCTACGTGGATTGGCTGCTACGAAACCTGCTACACCTGTCTTCTACAAACTGCGTTAGCCAGGTTACTTGTTTAAAGTCAAGAAGTGTCTGTGTGGGTCTAATCTGAACCTGATAACCAGCGCTCATACATACGAAAGGCATTTGCAGAACCCTCACGCTTCAAGGTCCAACAAACTAAAATAGCGTCCCAACGTAAGGAGAGAAAGGGGACAAAACAGTGAGACTAAGAGATTACAAAGAGTAATATTTGCCCTTTCGCCTATCAAAGTAGACACTAAAAGTGCCTCTTAAGTGGACGCTCTCGCCATACCTAACATCTGCAATCCTCTTGGATCGGTGACTTTTGCAGACTTCTACCTTCGCAATTTAGTACGACTTCTACCTTCGCAAGTCGGTGTCCTTGTTGGTCCAGATCACTACTTCTCTTTCGTTATTAGCTGGATATGTGTGAGAGGGGCAACTGCTGAGTCACTAGTTGCTGGATCGGAACCCGCAGAATCTAGTTCAGGATACACCTCTTTAATGCTGACAATTTTAGAGAACAGCGAAGTCACTGCAAGTTTAAAATGGTTCTGGGAACGGGTATCCATGGGCATAACCAAAGCTGAGAATCCAACCATGTCACTAAGGGGCTAAACTTTGATGGGGAAAACTATGAGGTGAAACTCCGTGGAAGAAAGGTCACCAGTCATTGGGAAATATTATGGCCAAGCTGTGAAACGACGCAGACGCATCTTAAGGAAGTTGAAACGAGACCCCGACAAAGCTGAGGCTTATTGTAATGCAATCAAATAATAAGTAAAGAGAGACTTTGTAGAGGAGGCACCTGAGCAAAGTAGTAACGATGGAGTCGTACGGTATTTGCCACATCATGCCGTGCTTTGCATTGAAACGAAGACAACAAAGTGTCGATACTTCTGGGAAGGGAGAGGATGGCGTTTTTCTCAATAACGGTGTAATTCCGGGTTATGCAACACATCCTTAGCTCGCCTCTTTACTCATCCACTTCTGTGCGCATAGAGTTGGCCTGATAGCAGATGTCGGGAAGACGTTTCCTCTAGAAAAACTGGCTCTTAACGATGGCGATGTACACCAATACTTGTGGAGAAGTCGGTCCAAGATAAAGGGACCACTAAAAACAATTGAAATTTGGGCTGAGGTCTAGTTCATTTCCTTTAATTATGACAGTCCATGCCCATGCGCGAAGAACCAAATTGATCATTTCGCTATTTCACCCAGATGGAGGTCATCATTCCAAGATGTACAAGTCAAAAGAGGGGCGGACGAAGGATATGACCATCACTTGCTTGTTGCAGAGGCAAAAATTAAGCTATTAGCTCACAAGAGACCCCCATCAGGAGGTCATTGATATGATGTCAGCAACCTGAAGGATCCGCAATGTCTTGATGAATTCCGTCTTGTCCTGCAAAATAGATTTGAGGCACTCTATCAGTTGATGTAAGACCAACAACAACACGAAGAAAACGGACACCACAATTCCCATGGAGACCAAGAACAACATACCGATGGAGCAACAAATAGGAAGTGGATGGTGATCAAGCAAGCATATGTAGATACATGTGACAGTCTTTGGTAGAACTAGTTCCGAAAGATCTGGATCACATCAGATACCTGGAACAAAGTAGACGAAAGACGAGATGAGAAAGAGAAACTTAACCAGGCAGTGACTAGGCAGCAGAAGAGACAAACACTCTGAGAGACAAGTACTCTGAGAAATGCAGAGAAGTGAAGAGATGTTACCAATAGACAAAGGAACTTATGCTAACAACTTGGCCAGAGATGCAGAGGGAGCAGCTGGAAAAGGTGACATAAAGATACTATAACATCACACGCAAACGCAGTGGCCATAGAAGAAACATAGACCGCCCAATTAGAGACAATACTGGAAGCATGCTCGCCAAACTGAATACTGAACTTGAAGAATGGCGTAGTCACTTTACAACAGCACTCAACGGGGACACACCTGTAGAAGCCCCCGAACTACAGACTAACCAAAAAATACGAGTTGACATCGGCACAATTACCAAGGAAGAGATTAAACGGGCACTGACGAGATTAAAAAGAAATTCAACTTTAAAAATATACCTGCAGATGGTGAAGTGCGCGCGCTAAACAAGTGTAAGAGACGCAAATGTTTGAGTTACCGGGAAGATGACAGGAAAAAGTGTAACAAGCACCATAAAAGTTTTCAAAAAAGATGAAAAGATGAATTCAACTTTAAACATGTACCTGCAGATGGTGAAGTGCGCGCGCTAAACAAGTGCAAGATACGCAAATGTTTGACTTACCGGGAAGATGACAGGAAAAAATGTAACAAGCACCATAAAAGTTTTCAAAAGAGATGAAAACAACTCATTTAACTTTTAAAGACGCATGGCTACCCCTAAATTTTATGTTATAAAATGGCAGTGGCAAGCGTATTCAACAAGTGATTAGCTTCTGGTTGTGAAGAAAAGCTATTTAGACTGTCTTTTGTCTAGACCAGAGGAGAGCCTCTGCTACGATTTTGTAATTAAAAACATACCAGGAGTGGTTTTTATGTTACCATTTGCCATGTAGTTTAAAGACTTTTATAAATGTGTTTGGAGACGGGCGGTGGCCTCATGGTTAGTGTGCTCGTCTCCGGATCGAGTTGTCTGGTTTCGAGCCCTGGCCGGGACATTGTGTTGTGTTCTTGGGCAAGACACTTTACTCTCACAGTGACTCTCTCCACCCAAGTGTATAAATGGGTACCGGCGAATTTAATGCTGGGGGGTAACCCTGCGATGGACTAGCATCCCATCCAGGGCGGAGTAGAAATACTTGTAGTCGCTTCATGCTGCCGAAACCCGGATAAAGTCCGGCCTGATGGGCCCCTTGACTCGTATGCAGACTTTTAAATTATCTTTACTTATAAATGTGTGTGCATTTCTGAAGGTAAATGCGAATTGAAATCTCTGAAGAAATATCTTTTCCTTCTTTTTCAGAAAAAATACTGACGCCAGCAATTTTTTTTCGAGATTCAAGGCTAATTATCTCGGACAAATGCGTCGCTACCCCCTAGTTTTCTTTGTGGGTTCCAGTAGTCCTTGCTAAGATCTTCTTTTTCCATATGGTCCTACTTTGGAGTAACGACTTTTGTATTTACTAGGCACCATCCTTAAGTTTATCTCAAGACACTAGGCAAAGGGGGTATGAGGGTTGGTCGGGTTGATAGACAGAGATACTTACTATTTTTTAAAGATGATTTGTTTTTTAATAAGCTATGCTGGTCATCGGCGTTATCTTATTTTTTAGAATTTGGATTTCAAAAGGAATCATGGCTCAGTTTTCTCGCATTCTTGCTGCCACCGTGCTTCTTATGTTTGGTAAGTGTTACAGTTTTTTAACCAATCCCTCCCGGCCTGACGGTGATCATCAATACAGGAATATGCCAGCAGGTGTCTTTCCGACAAGTAGTATAAGTGTACAGCGAACTGTAATATGATCTGCAAACCTTGATCTTTCATGAAAGAGGAGGAAGTAACTGGCTCTTTATTCGTTTGCCAGTTTCATAAAGGGCTGAGTATTCTTACTTAAATACAATGGCTTTATATAATTGCTTGCCTCTGGAGTTCGTCAATAACCTTTTATTGAGATATCGTTGATTTGAGGCGAAATGTTTGTCGTCGATCGGCTTTAAGCAGGTATTTAAAAAAGATGTGACCTTTCGTGCTGTGTCGGGCGCCCTGGATTTCCCTCTAATTTCCCATTTTACATTGGCCATTGTCCTCGTGGGGGCGGGGCGGGAAGTGGGCTAGGAGGTAATCTGTAATGAATGAGATGAATTTAAACAGCTCATTAGTTTAAGGTGAATCGGAACCTTATTAGCCTTACATCTTTACATTTATCTCTTCTCCTGCAGTTGTTGAGACTTACTGTTGGTCATGTGGCGGAGTAGAATACAGATGTTGTGGGTAAGTGTAATTCTTACATTTCTAGCCTGCACGCAGAAGTGGTTGGAGAGGGGAAAAACGCTAGGAAGAAGAAGAAGGAATTAGAACGGAGCTTTTCGCATAACGCCCACCGGCAATTTCCACATTATCCAATTTCAGCAACTGTCAATTATTGACAGTATGTCCACCAATCACAAACTAAAGCGCAATTCTCGCAAGGATTTAGTCAATTTACAAAATATGTAAAGTTATAGGTCAAGTCGAGCAAGGTTATATAATAAGAGTAAAATGATTAACTTTGTCTTATTGCAACATAAACCCAGGAGAGAGCACCAGCCGCCCCGTCCTGTGGGGATACCCGTTTGCGTGTACGTCAGAAGACTAAAATGCCCATTCGCCACGTCAAAACTATTGCTTTTAATTTATTTTTACAGAAAGAACTCTTACACCCCTTCCACTCACGTTTGCTGCTCTCGAAGCGTTTTTCGAAAGCCGTCTCAGTGCTGTGGTAGCAAGCCATATTACCCTTCCTATCAGGTCTTTTATTTACACTATACAGGAAATTTTAGATACAATTTACATTTAAAGTAAAGAAGATTAATCGTAAAAAAATGTGAAAATATAAAGCTGTATGAAAATAAAATTTATTTATGCCCCATTATTTTTACAAGGCATGTCCAACTCTCACTCGTTGCGTCGGTTGACCAAAGCCAGGACAGATTTATTACTAATAACTAGGTAATTTATTGAGGAGCATAAAAGCATTTATTTGGTAAATAAATATCCTATGTGAACGGTGGGCAAAGAAGCAAGAGCTTTCTGGTTGGACACCGTCATGGTCAAGTAAATGGCAGCAAAAAAAAAAAAAAAGAAAAAAAGAAAAAAGAAATCAGCTAAGCTACATGTAGATCTATATACACTACATTACAACATACATACACTACATTCGTACCCATATACTAACAAAACCAAGCAGCTAAGTGAAACATGGCAGCAGCAAAATCAAGTCTAATTTAATTACTCAGAAGGTGGCATTTCTACTCTTTCTTAAAGATATTGTTGATATTATATCGTTTTAGAAGCTATCCATTCTGAGTACAACTGAGCAAAAATAGGCGTTTTCTTGATAACAAAGCTAAAATCGTTTCTTTTCTTGAAAACCTTACATTTGCCGATCTATGCAACTGATTTTTATTACCAAGTGTTGTTTTAAAATTACCTCTTTTTTTTTTGCTGATCAGGACTGTTGCTATGAACGTGTGGGAATCGTCGTAAGAAACAAAGGCCGCTGCAAGGAAAGCGACAAGGATGGGAACATTTACTAAGAGAGATGCTCTACAAAATGCAGACGCACAATAATGAAGAAACGCCAATGACTAGCTGCTAAGTGTTGTGGGTGGGGTTAGCTGACAAACTGCCAATACTTAAGCTGAAAAGGATGAATAAAAATCGCTTACCTGAATATGAACAGATGTTGTATATGCATATTGTTAAAGGAGGTCAATCAAAATTTTATGTCTTCGCTAATAAAAGCCTCCCACTAGGTTTAGCCATTCGTCTCCAAAGAAGCCCAAAATTCGACATCTTTGCCGCCATTTTGAAGAGTACTCAGCAGCCAGGCTGCGTTTTCGTGACGTCATTCCGTCCAAGAGATTTTGTCCTAATGGCTTCCGACAAGTCTTTAAACTACCACTCTAGGTTATGGCTGCTCTTGAACCGTATTATTTTGAGCCAAACATGCTTCAAACTCAGAAAATGATAGCAGTGAAAATAGTGAAGTGAATAATCGCTTGGAAAGAATACACTTTGCTGACCTTGCCGGTGAAGAATGCCAAGTCAATTGCAGGGTTTTCTCCTTCCCACCAATTTCGGGTCGGACGGAATGACGTCGCATAAACACGGCCTGGCTGCCAAGTGCAGTTTCAAACTGGAGGCCTCAAGAGTCGAATTTTTGGCTCCTTTCGGGACGAATTTCGTCAGGATAAAAGGCACGTTACATGCTGATACTTTGGTGAGTGGAAAAGCTGAATGTTTACTTGCTATAGGTGAATACAAAAAAGTAAGCTTTTTGGAGTGGGGGCTGCTGGTCGGGACGATGCGATATTTTCGGGCGAAAGTTTACTTCAAGGGCGGGAGAGCCCCGGCTCTCTCATATATTTGCCACTGCAACGATGTCTGCAATCTCTGAGGTGGCTGGCCTACAAAAGAAAGTCTACCCCAGCAAACGTTGCAACAACGATCGTTTCGATCCTTGAAGAGTTGTTTACATATGATCAGAGAGATCGCAATACGTCTTCATGAGCTTCTTTGCAGCAAGAAGATTGAGGAAGTAATTTCACAAAGCATTAGTGAGGTTAGGGTTTACTAACAAGATGTAATTGAAAGCCATCCGGAACAGAATCAGATAAACAAACAAGCAAACAAAGGAATGAACAAACGAAAATGAATGAATGAATGAATGAATGAATGATTATAACATGGCCTTTGCGAAGCGCGCGTACTGATTGGCTAATACGCTCGATCCATTTGCCCGCGGGTTGCACGCTAATGACAGTTTGGTTATTTGTACCTTTTTTCGGCTATTTTTTTGAACAATGTTGACACTTTTTAAAACATGATTCCTATTTTTCTTCTTAAATATGGAAAAATGTAATAATTCTTCCGGAGATATAGAAGATTATTCCTGTGAGTCACTAAATTTCGTGCTCAAGTTCTTTGCTGGGCCTCCACTTGAGAGATTTGCTAATTTAAGCGAGCAGCTGGTTGAACAAAGGCACTCGGCACTCGGAGACGGACCAATAAAACAATAAACTGGTCTGTATCAACCTTTCGAGGTTAGTTATGCATATCGGAAATTGTAGAGAGAATTCTTCAGCGATTTGCTGACAATAAAATTCAGCACAAGCTTTCATTGTAGAACATTTCTGACGTCGAAAGCCATATAAATACTTTCGGTGAACAAGACTTGTACCTGAGAGTTTAAATAAATTTCTGTTTTAAATGAAGCCTTACGTACAAAATTCTTCTGTTCCAAAAACGTTAAAGCTAATACTTCTAAGCTTTTTTAGTTTTAAAGTGTATATGACACGAAAAATAATTTCCGCTTATTTGAAAGGCCTCTCAAAATACAGAATGGCGTTTTTCTA